>NC_059216.1:34090799-34390799 GCF_020615455.1 Coregonus clupeaformis | reverse complement strand
GTATGGACCTCGCTTTGTGCACGGGGGCATTGTCATGCTGAAACAGGAAAGAGCCTTCCCTAAACTGTTGCCACAAAGTTGGAAGCACAGAAACGTTTAGAATGTCAAGGTATGCTGTAGCGTTAAGATTTCCCTTCACTGGAACTAAGGGGCCTGAACCATGAAAAACAGCCTCAGACCATTATTCCTCCTCCACCAAACTTTACAGTTGGCACTATGCATTCGGGCAGGTAGCGTTCTCCTGGCATCCGCCAAACCCAGATTCGTCTGTCGGACTGCCAGATGGTGAAGTGTGATTCATCACTCCAGAGATCGCATTTCCACTGCTCCAGAGTTCAATGACGGCAAGCTTTACACCACTCCAGCCAACGCTTGGCATTGCGCATGGTGATCTTAGGCTTGTCTGCTGCAGCTCGGCCATGGAAACCCATTTCATGAAGCTCCTGTCGAACAGTTCTTGTGCTGACGTTGCTTCCAGAGGCAGTTTGGAACTCACATTGCTTCCAGAGGCAGTTTGGAACTTGGTAGTGAGTGTTGCAACCAAGGACAGACGATTTATACACCCTACGCACTTAAGTTCTGTGAGCTTGTGTGGCCTACCACTTCCTAGCCGAGCTGTTGTTGCTCCTAGACGTTTCCACTTCACAATAACAGCATTTACAGTTGACCGGGGCAGCTCTAGCAGGGCAGACATTTGATGAACTGACTTGTTGGAAAGGACATTGAAAGTCACTGAGCTCTTCAGTATGGGCCATTCATTCTACTGCCAATGTTTGTCTATGGAGATTGCTTGGCTGTGTGCAACATTTTACACACCTGTCAGTACCATGTGTGGCTGAAATAGCCGAATCCACTCATTTGAATGGGTGTCCACATACTTTTGCTTCATGTGTATAATCAGGACGTGCTCTTTATCCTGATATAAAATATTTGTTTTATTGCTCACGTCTACGTGTAAGTATTTAACGTTTAGCAATTGACCAATCAAAAGCCGCGAGGGCAGCGCATGGTGCGTGCCCAATCCTGCCGCGTCACTGGTCTCACTCTCCGCGTCCCGTTCTAGTCGACAGTCTGGCTCAATGGAATACGGAGAGACCACAGCGCTTATAACACGAAACAATATCGGTACGTAACATCGAATCCTTTGTTTATCCCAAACCATTTTATATTTCACTGCCCTGTAAGTTTCAGGGCTACATTGTTGCCAAGTGTTGCTATTTCTCGAAGTTAGTAGAGGCTCTGATTCGTTGTGTGTGACTCAATGTTGCGTGCATGTGCGACAGGGTAAGTCAGGTCGGTCGGTTGGTTGATCCACAGGTTGTTCCAGAGAAAGCCAACTGCAATGAGTGCCGATCGAGAATCTGTCAGTAGTCTGAAGCAAGGTAAACAGAGAGACTCTCATGCAGACCAACTGCAGTAGTGCTAGGTATTTAGCATGTCCCCGTGACTCCGTCAACATTATGTCAACATAGTGGAGGGGGGTAGGGTGCATGCCACAGCAGAGATGAGATGAGGGGAGGGGAGGGGAGGGGGGGTCGGTGTCACTGTCGAATGCTATCACAGCTATGTGACAGACTTACTGCTGGGAGTGTGTGTGTGTAAGTGTGTGTGTGTGTGTAAGTGTGTTTAGAGACAACCCCCTACCCCCACACAAACACATGGTTGACAGTGCGTGTCTGGATGCTTGGCCTGGCAGTGGTGTGTGTGTCTAGGCTGGGCGCTGAATCAGGGGTTGGAGTGCGCCCAGGGTTAGAACAATCCACCCCTCTGTTCTCCTCCCTCTCTTCACTGACTCCCTCTGACTCCCTCTCACCCTCCATCTCTCCTCACCTATCCCTTCATACTTTTATTTTTTATTTATTTCACCTTTATTTAACTAAGCAAGTCAGTTAAGAACAAATTCTTATTTACAATGACGGGCTACCGGACCACGCTGGGCCAATTGTGTCCCGCCCACGGCCGGATTGTGATACAGCCTAACCAGGGTCTGTAGTGACGCTTCTAGCATGAAGATGCAGTGCCTTAGACCGCTGCGCCACTCGGGAGCCCCTCGATCCCTACTTTCACTCACAACACTATCCCTTACACCCTATATCCATCTGTATTATCTCTCCTTCCACTCCTTCCCCTTATCCCTTCATTTATCCATTCCTTTCATAGGATATTAAATTAAAGAAGCCACAAACCCCCTCCAGCTGTTTATACTGCGTTCATTTCAGGGTTCATGTTCATGTCTGCTAGCTAAAAATTTAGCCTACCCCTTTTGGCAAACAGATCTGAAGCGGCTTCCCAAGGAGAGAAAGTCTTGTAGACCATTATATTTGTTCAAGAATCAAAGCTCAGTCTAACTGTGTGTGGTCATTGTGTAGTCATTCATTGCATTGCGTAATTATTTTGGGTCATTGACATAGGTCAGAGACAGAATAGTAGGATAGGATATGAGTTGACATGAGTGCAGTTTTGAAATCTTCACTACCTGCCCAATGAGCTGCCGAAGAGCAGTGGACCAGTCTCTCACAATCACCTTGATCTCTTCGGTTATCTGTGTGTTTGTGTGTGTGTGTGTGTGTGTGTGTGTGTGTGTGCAATTGTTACTGTTAGGCTACTACTCAGTTTCTCAGATATGACAACTTCTTTGTCACATCGAAAAGCATGCAAATAAGCATGTCAATTGTGTATTGTGGTGGATTTGGAACCATAGTGTCTTGTTGGAGTAAGTGTGAGGGTGTGGGCTTGATTGAAACCAAGCCTGGATGTTTGGTCTAGGCCAATACACTGTCAATTATCATTAGAGACAGGGTGTGTACTTGGTCTGTGTAGCAGACAGTTGGAGGGAGCGGGAGGGAGGGAACGCGAGGGAGGGAGGGAACGCGAGGGAGAGGGAATCCACCAGAGAGAGGGAGGAGGGAGCTGGAGAAGTGTCTTTCTCTGTGAGAAAGAGGAGAGACATTGGCAGAAGAGATGTGCATGGAAGGATACACAGCCAGCCATCCTCCAGAGAAAAGGAGCGAGACGAAAACAAAAGAGGAAATAGAGAGGGTGGAATGAGTCAGTAACGTTTATCGGGTAGTTAAAGACGCAAAGTGTGTTTCCTTTTAGCGTTTCCTGTCCCTGTCCCTGGTTCCCCTCTCTCTCTTTATCCCCCTCTTCCGCCCTGGATCCTTCTTCTACTCTCTCGCTTTGTTGCTCTCTACCTTGCTCGCTTGTATTTCTGCTGCCTCTCCCTGTCTTCTCCCCCCTATCTCCCTCCCTCTCTCCTCTCACTTTTCTCTCCTCCAGAGTGTAATATGGAAAAACTGAATGTGATAGTTTTCTCCCGAATATGTATTTTCCTCTCTCCTGACCTTTCCTGACATTTTGAAGACTTATTTCTGACCTTTGCGGTGCATAGCCGATGTGAATCCTCTATTATACACACTGTGACTGTGCCCTGATACAACAATATGTATCCTCACTATCCCCAGGATTACAGTGGGAACTTTTAGTACTTAAAGAGCAGGAAAACTCCCATGGTCTCGTTCATTTTGATTTGGGATTCTCAGGAAAACACGATTTCATATCCTGTGAAAGTGTTTCCTAAGTAGTGGGATGGGGTTGGGAGGCAGGACAAACAGGTCGGTTGTGTCCAACTCAAACTGGGTTATTGCATTTGAACGGTTTTAGGTGGTTCACATCAGTAATGGTTTGGGAACCACTGCTCCAGCAGACACACTGTGTATTTATATTTATTATGGATCCTCATTAGTTGTCAAGGCAGCAGCTACTGTTCCTGGGGTCCAGCAAAAATAAGGCATTTATATACAATTAAAAAAACATTACATTTCATAACAGATTAAGTGTGTGCCCTCAGGCCACTACTCTGCTACCACATACAGTATCTACAACACAAAATCCATTTATGCGTGTGTGTGTCTCTTCACGGTCCCTGCTGTTGCATAAGGTGTATTGTTATCAGTTTTTTAAAATCTGATTTTACTGCTTGCATGAGATACTTGATGTGGAATATCATTCCATGAAGTCAGTGCTCTATGTAGCGCCTCACATAGTCTGTTCTGGACTTGGGGACTGTGAAGAGACCTCTGGTGGCATGTCTTGTGGGGTATGCATGGGTGTCTGAGCTGTGTGCTAGTAGTTTAAACAGACTGCTCGGTGCATTCAACATGTCAATACTTCTCACAAATACAAGTAGCAATGAATTCAATCTCTCCTCTACTTTGGGCCAGGAGAGATTGACATGCATATTATTCATGTTAGCTAACTGTACATTTAAGAGCCAGCAGTGCTGCCCTGTTCTGGGCCAATTGTACCTTTCCTAAGTCCCTCTTTGTGGCACCTGACCACATGACTGGACAGTAGTCCAGGTGTGACAAAACTAAGGCCTGTAGGACCTGCCTTGTTGATAGCGTTGTTAAGAAGGCAGAGCAGCACTTTATTTTGGACAGACCTCTCTCCATCTTAGCTACTGTTGCATCAATATTGACCATGAGAGTTTACAATCCAGGGTTACTCCAAGCAATTTAGTCTCCTCAACTTGCTCAATTTCCACATTATTCATTACAAGATTTAGTTGAGGTTTAGGGTTTAGTGAATGATTTGCCCCAAATACAATGCTTTTAGTTTTTGAAATATTTATGACTAACTTATTTCTTGCCACTCATTCTGAAACTGACTGCAGCTCTTTGTTAAGTGTTGCAGTGATTTCACTTGCTGTGGTAGCTGAATGACTTTTGATTCCTTCCCGGCCTGAGTGCACACACTTTCCTGTAGGCATAGATTGACGAGATGGCAAATAGGAGTGGTAATATCGTCTGATATCATTCTTAATCATTTTCCATCCAAGTTATCAGACCCAGGTGGCTTGTCATTGTTGATACACAACAATATGTTTTTCACCTCTTCCACACTCACTTTATGGAATTCAAAATTATAATGCTTGTCTTTCAGAATTTGGTCAGTTATGCATAGATGTGTAGGTTCAGAATTTGTTGTTGGCATATCATGCCTAAATTTGCTAATCTTGCCAATGAAAAAATCATTAAAGTAGTTGGCAATATCGGTGGGTTTTGTGATGAATGAGCCATCTGATTCAATGAATGATGGCGCCGAGTTCACCTTTTTGCCCAAAATTTAATTTAAGGTGCTCCAAAGCTTTTTACTATCATTCTTTATATCATTTATCTTTGTTTCATAGTACATTTTCTTCTTATTTTTGTTCTGTTTAGTCACATGATTTCAGAATTTACAGTATGTTTGCCAATCGGCTGTGCAGCCAGACTTATTTGCCATTCCTTTGGCCTCATCCCTCTCAACCATACAATATTCCCATTCCTCATCAATCCACAGGGATTTAACCATCTTTACAGTCATTTTCTTAATGGATGCATGCTTATTATTAACTGGAATAAGCAATTTCATAAATGTGTCAAGTGCAGCGTCTGGTTGCTCCTCATTGCACACCAACACATAGTCTCTACATCTTCAACATGGGAAACACTACAGAACTTCTTGTATGACCTCTTATACGCTATGTTAGGCCCAGCCTTTGGAACTTTGTTTTTCCTAGATATAGCTACTAAATTATGATCACTACATCCGATGGATTTGGAAACGGCTTTAGAGCAGATTTCTGCAGCATTAGTAAAGATGTGATCAATACATGTGGATGATTTCACTCCTTTTCTGTTTGTAAATACCCTTGTAGGTTGACTGATAATCTGAACCAGATTGCAGGCACTGGTTACAGTTTGAAACTTTTTCTTCCAGATATTGACTGTTGGCACTTGGTGTTCTATAGCAGCTTCCCACAAGAATGGGCTTTAGGTGAGGCAGGTGAACCTGTAGCCATATTACTTCAACAGCATTACAATGGGAAGTTAAGAACTTAACTCAATGGGAAAACTGAAGTGGTTAAATACTCATAAGAGCAGGAAGCAATGACTTTAGAATCAAGGTTTTGTATCAAGGATTCTGTGGAAACCAAGTTATATCATATCCTGCATCATGGTCACGTCAGCTCTGTAGGCTGAGCCTCAGGGTCTGGTAGACTGGGGTTGGGGTCTGGGACTGGCAAACGGGCTGGAGAGCTGAGGCTTCCGGATCTCCAAAGTTCCTGACACGGAGCACATCTGTCACACTGACAGTGTCTTCCTGTCCTGATGAGCACGACCCCCCCCCATAAAAAAGAATTGACATGTATCGTCATCAACTCTGTCATCCTCTGCTGTTGTCATTGCATAATAATGGGTCTGTTTCTACTATAGAAAGCATGCAATGAATGGACATGTATTGTCAACAGCTCGATGTCAACTTTTTGTTATGGCGAACTGAATGCTCATTCTGTCTCTGCTGGTTAGTCAACAGAGAGTTAGTCTATAGCATGCAACCCAAATGGCGCACACTTCCCAATATAGTGGGATGCAGCCATAGACTTGCAGAAAGTGTATGTGTTGTGTTTGAATGCAGCACATGGTAAGGGGATTTTTCTTTCTAAGACGGTGAGACCAACGTTGAATCTTTACCAAGAGTCGTTTATCTAACCAACTTGCTTGTTGTCCTGTAGTTAGTGTCTAAGCAACTTTATCACAGGACTGCCTCTGGTACACACACTTCAAACGCTTAAATAGTCTGCTATGACTCCTAGGTGTTACACCTGATGTTGCCCTGGGCTGAGGGTTTCTTGGTTCTCAAACAAACCTTGGTCCTCAGACCTATGTGTCAGCGGCAGGTCTATGGCTGCCAAGACTGTGCTTCAGTTTGTCATTCCTCCACGTTAACGCTCTCTCTCTGTCTCCTCCTCAGCTTCTCCAGTTGTGCATGGATGCAGACAGGTGTGAGGACAGGAACTAGTGGAATCTAGTGGAGTGGGGACACACACACAAACCATGGCCACTGCCAGCAGAGTGGGCTCGGGGAGAGCTGGTTGGGTGGCGTTCGCAGACGAAGCCTTCGGGACGAGCACGGAGCGTCAAGCAGGTACGAGTCACATTGTGGAAGTCATTGAAATCCTATAATGTAGGAGTAGATGTGTTTTTTTTGTAATGTGATAATGTTATGCCTATATACGATCAAGCACATATCTACCTGGCAAGGAGTTGTCTGGGGTCAGCACAATAACAGACTGTATGTCAATAACACACTGAGTGAATTTGGCAGATATGCTTTAGATCCCTCCAACTCAACTCTGGACCTCGAAGCCAGTTCCACTACATTTTTTTTATTGTTCCTCTCTAATCAGGGACTTATTTAGACCTGTGACACCAGGTGTGTGCAATTAATTATCAGGTAGAACAGAACCAGCAGGCTACGGACCTCGTAGGGTAAGAGTTGAGTACCCCTGCTTTCGATTCGCCTGAGCGCCTTTGCCTGTGTGTATGGATGTGTGTTAGGGTTGGGCGGTATTCAGATTTCCATACCTTCACAGCGTTCCTGTACTAGACCGGGGTATACGGCATTACGGCACACAAGGGGCCCTATTTCTTGCTTATGCTAACAAAGTACTAGCGAATTCCCATAGTGGATGCTAGCTAACAAGCGTAAGCGAACATAAACTAATTGCAAGGTCAGACAACCTAGCTCAAAAAGTTATACAACTATTTTAAAAGGCTACTCACAATTGATCCAGGAGGGGATTGATTGTCTCTGCTCTAACCAAGAAGCTTGATCTTGCAAGCTAGCCACCTATAGCTAGCAAGTTAGCAAACCAAATTAATAGCTGGAGCCCTGAGCTGGAGAAAATGTATTTGACACATCTTAACTTACAGTTATAAGATATTTAGCTGGCAAACATTAGTGAATTTCAAGTGTAACTTGATCACCTCTCTTGAGCTGCTCAACAGTGGATCGGCACCAAACTTCTGTTTGCTCCATGTGCTCTTCCATGTGCATCTTTCCCTTTCAAGACGATTCAATACGTATCTAGATCGCTCCAATACGATACAGGTACGATACCTTTTAGTTTGAAACGATTCGGTGCAAGTCAGTTTGATTAGAGAACGAATCGATGCGATACGATGCACTATGTAACCTATGCCCCCCCCACACTTTGGTTCTGAAATCTCCATCAACCACTAATTACCACTAGCAATGTATCAGTATTTATAGTTACAAATTAGCGATGACATAGCCAATGAATATATAGCACAACTTTGGATTTCACCCCATCTCCAAATCAAATGTTTTTTCCCTCTCGCTTTCGGCAATGCACTGCGCCTCACAAAAGTGATTGTATATCTAAAAATGACCATATAGACTGATTGTTTAAAGCAGAACTATCAAAACTATTGTTGATGGTGAACCTGAACAATCAAAGTAAAATCTGTTGTAAACCCCGTTCAGCAGGTACTGTACAGCTAGACAACATTTTCAACAGCGCATACAGTGCCTTCAGAAAGAGTTCAAACCCCTTGACTTTTTCCACACTTTGTGTTACAGCCTGAATTTAAAATGGATTACATTTATATTTTGTGTCACTGGCCTACACACAATACCCCATAATGTCTAAATTGAACTATGTTCTTACACATTTTTACAAATTTAATAAAAAAATGAAACGCTGAAATGTCTTGAGTCAATAAGTATTCAACCCTTTGTTATGGCAAGCCTAAATAAGTTCAGGAGTAAGAATTTGCTTAACAAGTCATAATAAGTTGCATGGACTCACTCTGTGTGCAATAATAGTGTTTACAGTGATTTCTGAATGACTACCTCGTCTCTGTACCCCACACATACACATATCTGGAAGGTCCCTCAGTTGAGCAGTGAATTTCAAACACAGATTCAACCACAAAGACCAGGGAGGGTTTCTAATGCCTCATAAAGAAGGGCACCTATTGGTAGATGGGTAAAAAAAACAACAGACCTTGAATATCCCTTTGAGCATGATGAAGCTATTAATAACACTTTAGATACAGGCGTCCTTAACTCGGTTGTCGGAGAGGAAGGACACCGCCCATGAGGCCAAATTAAAACAGAGTTGAATGGCTGTGATAGGAGAAATCTGAGGATGGATCAACAACATTGTAGTTACTCCACAATACTAACCTAAATGACAGAGTGAAAAGAAGGAAGCCTGTACAGAAGAAAAATATTCCAAGACATGCATCCTGTTTGCAATTTTTACCTTTATTTAATTGGGCAAGTCACTTAAGAACAAGTTCTTATTTACAATGACGGCTTGCAATAAGGCACTAAAGTAAAACTGCAACAAATGTGGCAAAGAAATAAACTTTATGTCCTGAATACAAAGCGTTATGTTTGGGGGGAAATCCAACACAACACATCACTGAGTACCACTCTTCATATTTTCAAGCATGGTAGTGGCTGCATCATGTTATTTTAGGATGAAAAGAAACGGAATAGAGCTGAGCACAGTCACAATCCTAGAGGAAAACCTGGTTCAGTCTGCTTTCCAACAGACATTGCACTGTTGGAGCTAGGAACACAAACATTTTGCTATATCCGAAATAACATCTGCTAAATATGTGTATGTGTTCCAATAAAATTTGATTGGATTTGGGAGACAGTCACCTTTCAGCATGACAATAACCCAAAACACAAGGCCAAATATACACTGGAGTTGCTTACAAAGACAACATTGAATGTTCCTGAGTGGCCTAGTTACAGTTATGACTTAAAGCAGCTTGAATATCTATGGCAAGACTTGATAATGGCTGTCTAGCCATGATCAACAACCAACTTTGAAAATAATAATGTGCAAATATTGTACAGTCCAGGTGTGCAAAGCTCTTAGACTTACCCAGAAACGCACAGCTGTAAAAGCTGCCAAAGGTGATTCTAACATGTATTGACTCAGGGGTGTGAATACTTATGTAAATGAGACATTTCTGTATTTCATTTTCAATACATTTGCAAAACTTTCTAAAAACATGTTTTCACATTGTCATTATGGGGTATTGTGTGTAGATGGGTGAGAGAAAAAAAACGATTGAATACATTTTGAATTCAAGGCTGTAACACAACAAAATGTGGAATAAGTCAAGGGGTATGAATACTTTCTGAAGTCACTGTAGATACCAATAACCTAGCAAATGACAGGTTGCCAGTCAACTAGTAAAGCCCAATAACACTCAAGCCATTTTAGCATTTGAATGCTGAAGTTGCTGCGCAGATGTGCAAGATCAGGAACAGGCAGCCTACCTCGCGGAGCTGGGCACAGTGCAACTAGGCAACTGATATTGCCTGGGGTAGATCAATGACTGTTAACACAGCTACATAAAGTTAGACACTGAAGGAGAGGACGCATCAGTTGCCACAAAAGATGAGAGGTATTTTCGGAAGGTAGAAAGAATGTAATATGAGCAACATCAAAAAAAGAAGTGAAACACCGATTCATAACGTTTGAAGCGATTTCTTTGACCAATGCATGCTACATTTCGATTGGTTTGGGGTCCACGGACAGATGCACTTGTATCTTAAACATTTGAATACCATACCATGTGACTGGCACAATAAAAAATGTGTGAAATAATATGGAGTGGCTTCCATCTGGCCACTCTACCATAAAGGCCTGATTGGTGGAGTGCTGCAGAGATTGTCCTTCTGGAAGGTTCTCCCATCTCCGCAGAGGAACTCTGGAGCTCTGTCAGAGTGACCATTGGGTTCATGGTCACCTCCCTGACCAAGGCCCTTCTCCTCCGATTGCTCACTTTGGCTGGGCGGCCAGCTCTAGGAAGAGTCTTGGTGGTTCCACATTTATTTCATTTAAGAATGATGGAGGCCACTGTGTTCTTCGGGACCTTCAATGCTGCAGACATTTTTTGGTACCCTTCCCCAGATCTGTGCCTCGACACAATCCTGTCTCGGAGCTCTATGGACAATTCCTTCGACCTTGGTTTTTGCTCTGACATGCACTGTCAACTGTGGGACCTTGTATAGACAGGTGCGTGCCTTTCCAAATCATGTCCAATCAATTGAATTTACCACAGGTGGACTCCAATCAACAACATCTCAAGGATGATCAATTAAAACAGGATGTACCTGAGCTCAATTTCGAGTCTCATAGCAAAGGGTCTGAATACTTATGTAAATAAGGTATTTCTGTTTTTTATTTGTAATACATTTGCAAAAATCTCTACAAACCTGTTTTCGCTTTGTCATTATGGGGTATTGTGTGTAGATTGATGAGGATTTGTATTTATTTAGTCCATTTTAGAATAAGGCTGTAACGTAACAAAATGTGGAAAAAGAGAAGGGGTCTGAATACTTTCCCAATGCACTGTATACGGTATATAGCCCAAGCCTAGTGTGATGTGTACGTGTGTATGTGCATGCGTGTGTGTGTGTGTGTGTGGTTTGGAACATTAGTGTGTGTTATCGCCATGCAGTTACTGTACATGCCCACCATTCCCTTGTCCACTCAGCTCTGGAGTCAGAGAGGGCAAGCTAGAGTGAGTTAACCCTTTACATTTGTGGGAATTGGCCTATATGGATAGGGCTAAATTGAAATGTTTCTTACAGAAGAAATATGGAAAGTATATGTATAACCATGGTAGCCATTGAAATGGAACAGTTTGGAGATAATGGGAAAACAGTTCACCTGACAAAAGACTGAATCCAAACATTGCACTGTTGATTTCTGTGCATTTTACATTTACTGTACTTTTCGCCGCATTTGTTGATAACGAAATCTGAAAATATTCTGGATACATTCAGTAACATGATAAGAATATTATTGGAAAATTTAGGGTAGGTGCAACATGAGACAAAAAAATGTAAAGGGTTTGAGTGAGAGGTCTAACTGTTGTCTCCAAATGGCTACACACCTCTCTGAAGTGTGCACAGTTCATAAGTAATTTCATTGCACTTTTATGACTCAAAGAAGCAGGGGTTGGAACCAAAATTATTTCCCAGTTGTTTCGACCCACTATTTTTTTTCGTTTCGTTCCACTGTTCGGATTAGCAAAATAAAGTTCTGAACCAGTTCGAACCCCCCAAAAAGTAACGGTTGAAATCGTTCCTTTCTGTTCCTTTTTTAACCTGTGAAATCAACTGTTTTTTTTTTACATTTAGTTCATTAAATGACTTCACCAATAAGTGTGGATAGAGCAGGCAAGCTAATTGTTTACATGCGTGATGGACAGGCAAGTGTAGCCTATGGCGCAAGATGCAAAACATTTTGCGGGTGGGGAGAGAGTGAGAGAGGGTTGAGGAGGCTTGAAGTGCTGGGCATCTTGTTATGACATGCGTTATATGAATTAGGTCCACAGAATTATACCTAGGAGCAGCTTATATTGAGGAACTTTTGAATGTCCTTTTGAGGTAGCCTAAACACGCGCACACACACTGGCAAAGATTTTCAGCTTGCAGGCAGACACTGGAATACGTTTCAGAGTGACAGAGTGAGGGCATTTCATAGGGGCTTTGTTGCATTTTTTTGTGTGACTAGAAAAAAATGCCTGCAACGTAAAATAACGTTTTTAACCGGTTCCCATGCTTTTATAATAACGGTTCTGTTCCAGAACAGTATGGATCACTTTCATTTCAGGTTCCGTTTCTGTTCCTTTAATTATTTTTTTATTTTTTTACGGTTTTCAGTTCTGTTCCCTGAACCAGTTCCAACCCTGGCAAAGAAGTGTCTTCAACTATAAAGATAAAGATGTTTTCTTTTTTATTGTCACATAGTCTGGATATGTGCATTGAAATGTGTTGTTTTACAGGGTCAGCCATAGTAGTTTGCCGCCCCTGGAGCAAATTAGGGTTAAGTGCCTTGCTCATGGGCACATCGACAGATTTTTCACCTTGTTGGCTCAGGTATTCGAGCCAGCGAACTTTCAGTTACTGGCCCAACGCTCTAACCACTAGGCTGCCTGCCGCCCCACTAAGGTGCATTTTTTTTTTAGCTTTCCTAGCTGTGCCGTTGAGGAACTAGAGCAAGCACACTTGTAGTCGTTTTGTTTGGAACACATCCCTGCATCCCCGCCATCACACAATTACTGTTGTTGTTTACGCAATCCAAAAATTGTCAATTATAGATCGCAATCTGGGTCAGGTGGGCATAATTTGAAATCTTGTTTTATTGCCAACATGAGTAGCTTTCACAAGGCAATTCAGAGAAGCATATCGTAATTTTGGTTTGCATAGAATGGAGTCATGAGTGCATTCGGATGCAATTTTCTTCACAATATAGCGAACAGGCTCATTTTGTTCAGGACAACCCAGGGTATAATACCATGCCATCTTTGAACTGTTGATCAAACATAGTGATCATGAATGTTGACACTGTTCCAGTGGCATGCATTAAAACGTGTGCCTTTTTTGTGGCTTTCTTATGCAAATTACATTTTTACATTTTAGTCATTTAGCAGACGCTCTTATCCAGAGTGACTTACAGTTAGTGAGTGCATACATTTTCATACTGGCCCCCCGTGGGACACGAACCCACAACCCTGGCGTTGCAAGCGCCATGCTCTACCAACTGAGCTACACGTGGCCTTACTATGAACTAATTAAAACGTGTCAATACTAACATCATATTAAGGTGTGGAACATTCATTGTGTGACAAGAAATAACTAGCAGGTCTATTACGCTCCACAATTCAAATGTGGGAACATGGCGGCTCTCAACACCAGGCAACAGAAAGAGCTGGCCGCTACTATACGAGAGAGATTGTTTGTGATGAGATTACCTCTTCCCTCGACTTACAATTAAAACCAGTAAATGAATCATTGGCAGTGCTCACTGCTAAAGTGGACACCTATTCAACCAAAGTGGAATGTCTGGAGAAGACAGCCAATGCGACAGGTGTGACTCCATGACCTGGAAACAGCACAAGGTCAAACTCCGAAAACAGAATCACTCAAATCATTCCCGTAAATTCAATGTGTGGGTCACAGGACTTGAAACTGGTGTGGAAGCGGGCAACCCAATGTCCTTCATGAGCGATCTTTTCTATGAACTGTTCGGGCAGGAGAAGCTGGGTTCCGTGCCGTTGATTAACATTGTGCACCGCACAGGTCAACTCCGCAACGTCTCTCGCTGTATGATTGTATGGATCCACAGCTTTGAAGTCAAGGGGCAAATTGTTCGCCTTGCAGCAGAATCTGGGGGTCTGAACTATGCAGGGAAGAGGATCAGCATCTACCCAGACCTGAGTGCCAAACTGCTAAAACAGAGACTTACAATGAGGTGAGATCCCAGCTACACAAGCTAAACTTGAGATGCAGCTTCATCCTCCCGGCAAAACTCATCTTGACTATCCAGAACACAACACGCACGTTTCCCACTGCCAAGGAAGCTCAAAACGTATTTGAGAAGCACATCAAACCCAACACACAAGGGGACAAGCGACAGATGGAACCCCATAACTGGCTCGTTATTCAGGTATGCTATCCATTCACAATCATAAAGACAATGTATGGCTACGATGCTGCCCTCAGTATAAGACAATGATGAGGATACCCCTCATGTTTGGGTACAAGGAGCAATATTACTATTATTGCCGAGCATTGAACTTGTTATAATTATACTGCCTATGGTCCAGCACATTTACCTAGTGATGACACCATGCCAATTAATGAACAAAAGACAATATATGGATCCTACAGCTATCCTATTTTGGACTGTTTAGGCATTAAGGCAGAATTTCCATATCTGTCATCTTCTTTTTGGTTTGTTTCTCGTTCCTTTTTTTCTTCATTACCCTGCTAACAAGTCTGCTAACTTAATTGTAAAGGTCTGAATTGGTTACTTATTTCGTTTTACTTTATTATCATTATGATTGGTTATTTTATATTTTATACCTTAAGGCCAAAAATATGCTGCATAAGAGATTTCATATGTAAGGCTGCCACTCACCGTTATGCTACGTCTCTGTAATTATAGTGCAGGGCAGGGGGAACCGGGGAGGGCTGTAGGCCAGGGAGGAAGGGGGCTGGGGAAGGGGGTTGGCGGGGAAAATGGGGGGCAGGGAAGGTGGAAAGATTTATATAGAGGGTCTTCTGGGTGGGGAGCGACCAATGGGTGTGTTTCCCTGTGGGTCCTGCTTTTATTTTACATCCATGGGCGAATCAACACTAAAGATAAGAAAATTGTGTTTATTAATGTGGATGCTCCAAATTCATATGTTCCAAAGTTTTTTGATTCGCTGAACAGCATATTGTTAGAATTAACTGAATACCAGCTGGTTATTGGGACAAACATGAATGCCATTCTGGACATGCGGGAGAAATCTAGTAAGACCAACTACAATCCACAGGCAACCAAGGATCTCCAACATATACTCTCTGATTACAACCTCATTGAATCATGGCGAGCTCATAACCCAACAGCAAAAGAGTACACTTTCTATTCAAACAGGCACAAAACTTTATCCCGAATCGATTTCGTACTATTATCTACTCCTCTATTTTCTTTAATACAGAAAAATATATTCGACATATGAGCCTATCTGATGATCATGATTATTGCTGCCAGATACAAATGTCAGAATCTCCTAAAAGAGCCACAAGATAGCGACTACTCTCTTCAAAGTCAAGACAGAACTACATTTGTTCATAAGACAGAGAGCAGAATTTGCCATCCATCAAGTTACACTCAATCATCACTTCCATGGTAATTGACCCAGTCGTCTACTGGCTAACAACCTTCACTGTAATGATCAATTCGTGGATATTGCAACTATTGAATCGGAATCAGGTGAATTACTATCAGAACCCAAATTAATCAAAGATTCTCTTGTTTCTGTAAAGAATTGTACACCTGACTGTAAATCCACACCAAGCCAGATCGAGTCCTTTTTAAAAGATATAAGAACTCCTCTTCTCTCAAGTGAGGAAGCAAATCACCATGAAGAAAGTCAAATCACCTAGTTGTGACGGTATTCCTCCTAAGGTCTATTTAACATTTTGGTGTCAATTAGGTCCACTTGAAATGATTAACGTAGCCGTTCACAAAGGTTCATTGGGAAGCGATGTAAATACAGCACTGATTTCACTTTTATTTAAAAAAGGTAAGGATGCCACCCTGTGCTCTCACTATCGACCTCTATCTTTGATAAATACAGATATTAAACTATTTAAAAAAATTCTGTCATCCCGTCTGGAAACCTACTTACCCAAATTGGTACATCTGGATCTAAGCAGGTTTGTTAAAAAACAATTATCCTCAGATAAACTCAGTCAGTCTATTACATATTTGACATGCTTCATCAGAAACCAAAGCTCCTTGGGCAGTTCTATCTCTCGACGCAGAAAAAGCTTTTGATAGACTAGAATGGTAATATCTTTGGTCGATTTTGGAACATATAGGACTTGGCTCCAATTTCATTGATATGATTAAAACACTGTATGCCAATCCCTCAGCCATAGTAATAACAGGCAATACCAGCTCTGTTCCACTCAGAATAACCAGAAGTAGAAGGCAAGGTGATCCCATCTCACCTCTGCTATTTTTATTGTCTATGGAGCCCCTGGCCGAGGCAATTGGACAATCTAAAGAAATTACACATTCTACAGATCACTTCATCTCATTATACGCCAACAATATCTTACTTTATCTAGACAATGTATCTCAATCCCTCCCCAAGACTTTGAAGGTCATAGACAAATTCAGCTCCATCTCCAGTTATAAAATAAATCTGCCCTACTGCCTCTCAAGACCCCGATGGAGGACTCCATCTCTACTTATGGTATCCCAATCGTTTCCCATTTTAAATATTTGGGAATAGACATTTCCTTCCTTAAATAAAATGATTGCCAGAAACTTTAACAGAATGCTCAAATCAATTCAATCAGACCTCAGTAGATGGACTATCCAAGTTGCTTTAACCAGCAGAATATCTACTGTAAAATAAATATATTGCCACGGATGAATTTCTGTAGTTCAATTCTTCAGGACTTCTGGCTATAGGGATCAAATCCATAGTGCGGGTTCAAATTGTACAGTGCATTCGGAAAGTATTCAGGCCCCTTGACCTTTTCCACATTTTGTTACGTTACAGCCTCAGTCTACATAACCATAATGACAAAGCAAAATAGGTTTATATTTTTTTGTGCATATATACACTACCGGTCAAAAGTTTTAGAACACCTACTCATTCAAGGGTTTTTCTTTATTTGTACTATTTTCTGCATTGTAGAATAATAGTGAAGACATCAAAACTATGAAATAACGCATATGAAGTCATGTAGTAACCCAAAAAGTATTAAACAAATCAAAATATATTTGAGATTCTTCAAATAGCCACCCTTCCTTGATGACAGCTTTGCACACTCTTGGCATTCTCTCAACTAGCTTCACCTGGAATACTTTCCCAACAGTCTTGAAGGAGTTCCCACGTATGCTGAATGCTGAGCATTTGTTGGCTACTTTTCCTTCACTCTGCGGTCCGACTCATCCCAAACCATCTCAATTATTTTTTTGTGCATATATACACTACCGGTCAAAAGTTTTAGAACACCTACTCATTCAAGGGTTTTTCTTTATTTGTACTATTTTCTGCATTGTAGAATAATAGTGAAGACATCAAAACTATGAAATAACGCATATGAAGTCATGTAGTAACCCAAAAAGTATTAAACAAATCAAAATATATTTGAGATTCTTCAAATAGCCACCCTTCCTTGATGACAGCTTTGCACACTCTTGGCATTCTCTCAACTAGCTTCACCTGGAATACTTTCCCAACAGTCTTGAAGGAGTTCCCACGTATGCTGAATGCTGAGCATTTGTTGGCTACTTTTCCTTCACTCTGCGGTCCGACTCATCCCAAACCATCTCAATTTGGTTGAGGTCGGGGGATTGTGGAGGCCAGGTCATCTGATGCAGCATTCCATCACTCTCCTTCTTGGTAAAATAGCCCTTACGCAGCCTGGAGGTGTATTGGGTCATTGTCCTGTTGAAAAACAAATGATAATCCCACCAAGCCCAAACCAGATGGGATAGCGTATCACTGCAGAATGCTGTGGTAGCCATGCTGGTTAAATGTGCCTTGAATTCTAAATAAATCTAAGACAGTGTCACCAGCAAAGCACCCCCACACCACATCACACCACCTCCTCCATGCTTCACGGTGGGAACCACACATGCAGAGATCATCCGTTCACCTTCTCTGCGTCTCACAAAGACACGCCGGTTGGAACCAAAAATCTCCAATTTGGACTCCAGACCAAAGGACAAATTTCCACCGGTCTAATGTCCATTACTCATGTCTCTTGGCCCAAGCAAGTCTTTTCTTCTTATTGGTGTCCTGTAGTAGTGGTTTCTTTGCAGCAATTCGACCATAAAGGCCTGATTCACGCAGTCTCCTTTGAACAGTTGATGTTTAGATGTGTCTGTTACTTGAACTCTGTGAAGCATTTATTTGGGCTGCAGTTTCTGAGGTGCAGTTAACTCTAATGCACTTATCCTCTGCAGCAGAGGTAACTCTGGGTCTTCCTTTCCTGTGGCGGTCCTCATGAGAGCCAGTTTCATCATAGCGCTTGATCGTTTTTGCGACTGCAATTGAAGAAACGTTCAAAGTTCTTGAAATCTTCCGGATTGACTGACCTTCATTTCTTAAAGTAATGATGGACTGTCTTTTCTCTTTGCTTATTTGAGTTGTTCTTGCCATAATATGGGCTTGGCCTTTTACCAAATAAGGCTATCTTCTGTATACCACCCCTACCTTTTCACAACACAACTGATTGGCTCAAACGCATTAAGAAGGAAATAAATTCCACAAATTAACTTTTGAGAAGGCACACCTGTTAATTGAAATGCATTCCAGGTGACTACCTCATGAAGCTGGTTGAGAGAATGCCAATAGTGTGCAAAGCTGTCATCAAGGCAAAGGGTGGCTACTTTGAAGAATCTCAAATATAAATGTTTTGGTTACTACATGATTCCCTATGTGTTTTTTCATAGTTTTGATGTCTTCACTATTATTCTACAATGTAGAAAATAGTAAAAATAAAGAAAAACCCTTGAATGAGTGGGTGTGTTCAAACTTTTTTGACTGGTACTTTAAGTATTCAGACCCTTTACTCAGTACTTTGTTGAATCACCTTTGGCAGCGATTACAGCCTCAAGTCTTCTTGGGTATGAAGTGGGTAAGTTTGGCACACCTGTATTTGGGGAGGTTCTCCCATTCTTCTCTGTAGATCCTCTCAAACTCTGTCAGGTTGGATGGGGAGCGTTGCTGCACAGCTATTTTCAGGCCTCTCCAGAGATGTTAGATCGGGTTCAAGTCCGGGCTCTGGCTGGGCCACTCAATGACATTCAGAGACTTGTCCCGAAGCCACTACTGCATTGTCTTGGCTGTGTGGTTATGGTCTTTGTCCTGTTGGACGGTGAAACCTCGCCCCAGTATGAGGTCCTGAGTGCCCTGGAGCAGGTTTTCATCAAGTAGCTCTCTGTACTTTGCTCTGTTCATCTTTCCCTCGATCCTGACTAGTCTCCCAGTCCCTGCCGCTGAAAAACATCCCCACAGCATGATTCTGCCACCACCATGCTTCACCGAAGGGATGTTGCCAGGTTTCCTCCAGACGTGACGCTTGGTATTCAGGCCAAAGAGTTCAATCTTGGTTTCATCAGACCAGAGAATCTTGTTTCTCATGGTCTGAGAGTCCTTTAGGTGCCTTTTGGCAAACTCCAAGTGGGCTTTCATGTGGCTTTTACTGAGGAGTGGCTTCCGTCTGGCCACTCTACCATAAAGGCCTGATTGGTGGAGTGCTGCAGAGATGGTTGTCCTTCTGGAAGGTTCTCCTATCCCCACAGAGACACTCTGGAGCTCTGTCAGAGTGACCCTTAGGTTCGTGGTCACCTCCCTGACCAAAGCCCTTCTCCCCCGATTGCTCAGTTTGGCCGGGTGGCCAGCTCTAGGAAGAGTCTTGGTTGTTCCAAACTTCTTCCGTTTTAAGTATGATTGAGGCCACTGTGTTCTTGGGGACCTTCAATGCTGCATACATTTTTTGGTACCCTTCCCCAGATCTGTGCTTCGACACAATCCTGTCTCGGAGCTCTATGGACAATTCTTTCGACGTCATGGCTTGGTTTTTGCTCTGACATGCACTGTCAACTCTGGGACCTTATATAGACAGGTGTGTGCCTTTCCAAATCATGTCCAATTAATTGAATGTACCACAGGTGGACTCCAATCAAGTTGTAGAAAACCTGTTTTCGCCCATTGTGAGGTATTGTGTGTAGATTGAGGAAAAATGTATTTTAATCCATTTTAGAATAAGGCTGTAACGTAACAAAATGTGGAAAAAGTCATGGACAGTAATAGTTTGAAAACATTCCAAGATTTGAAAGACACATTCACATACCAGGCAAATCCTTTTTAAGGATAAGTTAAGTTATGCTGGCCTATAGAGTCCCTTGGGAAACCCAACTACCGAACCTTCCAGTGATAGGATTTATAAATAAATGATCTGGGCTCCCGAAAGGGCTGATCTCTATAATATATAAACAACTTTTGGAAAGCTCATTCTGTGCTGGCCAGTAAAAAATGATGGTCCACAGATCTAATTGAATCTGAACAACACTTTAATTGGAACAGAATATCTAAAAATATGACCTTGGCATCCCGTAATCCAAACCATCAATTTATACATTTTAAGTATGTTCACAGACTGTTCCAAACGGACCCGAGGACATCTAGACCTGTTCCGTATAGACCTGCTCCGATCCCAGTAAGGAAAGCAGCAGAAAAGTATATTTTTAAGCTACTTTATTAACCAGAGCTGATAAAGCGCGAGGGAGAAGAGGAAAAGAGAGGTGACGCTCTAGCAGGGGCCACGCTGTGTGTGTGTAGGCTACTGTGAGTGTGAGCAAGTGACATGGTGAGCAGGAGGATGGAGGGAGAGATGAGAGACAGTAACCAACCAAGCCGACTCACGCTATAGTAGACTAATAGGGGCCATAGCTAGGTTATTTATCATCCAATATGATTACGTATTACCTGTCTTGACTGCATCAAACCGGGAGAAGCTAGTTAAGCTAGCGATGCTAACAGAGACATGCAACCTCACAAACAACAACTCCATTCAAAATATTAAGTAGCAGCCTACCTGTTGTCTCTTGGTTGTTGTAGCCTAACCTTCTTCTTCCTTTTGACTTTTAATTCCGTCCATTTCTTAGATATCTCCTAACTTTTTCCACACACGGAGGCTCTATGACTGTAGCCTATTGCCGCTTTGATGACTTATGATTGGCCAACAACAACAAGCTACACACACCATTCTCGTGAAAAGCAAGAGCAGCAGCATAAGTTATACAATTTCTCTCTTTCTCGCTCTCTCTCTGGCTCTACTGCAGCTGTACATGGCCTTTCGGACAAGTCAGTTAAAATTACACATACCTGAGACCAATGTTCCCTCAAAAACAAGTAGGCACTAAGCAAATTTCAGGTCTGCTGAGCGCAAACTTGAACGTTGTGAAAATTCAGTGCAACTTCCAGTGCGCGTTTACTGTGAACACTGAGGCTGTACCCGCTTTAAGTTCGTTTTAACAGTGGCCAAGTAGGCTACTGTGGCTGTTTGGTGATATAGGCCTACCAGAGTGGCCTACCATAAACTATGGAGAAAATGCATCCCATAACATTTTGTCATGGAAATAGCTGTTATATTATTCAGCCTACAGTAGCAACCAATGTGTGATGCTCAATGTAGACCTACATTCCATGATACTTTTGAAAAATACATGCAGGGCTTGGAGGTGACTGAAAATGTTGTTGTGTTTAATGCAAGAAACCACTTTACAAAATAAAATGCATTATTATTCCCATACCATTATTACAGAGAATCTGCCCCTTTAAGACAAAAAATGTATATGGGTATGAGTGTAAAGGCTTAAATGAGGGATAGGGCAGAAATGTTGTCATAGAAAAGACATTCCCTTGGTTAATTCTGTGTGTGTGTGCGCACCTGTGTGTGCGCCTGTGTGTGTGTGACAACATTAGATGTGGACAGCAGCTTGCAGAGGCCTAGCCCCGCCCCTTCTGAGAACTCCTCCAGTGTGGAGCTGTTAGCCCCTCCCCCTCAGCAGAACACATGGGTCATATTCGAAGAGAAGCCCTGGCCCTCGCCCAGTCCGCAGTCGCAGGTAAAAGGTAATTACACACTCATTAGAGCTTTCTAGCTCTGTAGAATACTGTACAATGTGAACTCTCGCACACTGTGTATACTTGCAAAAATAACCTTTATTAAAAGTACACAGGTTCTGGTCACAGGTTCCCCCTATCATGATGATTTGGTCACCTCCTCCTATTTCTCCTTCTGTTCTTCCTCTTCCCTACCATCCCTCTATTCTCTCTGTCTATCCTTTCATCTCCTCCACTGTTTTCTTCTCCTCTGTCATTTTGCTTTGTTCTCCCTGTCATCTTCATCTTAACCTTCACCTCCCTCTCTCTGTTCACTCTTCCTTCTTCTCTGTCTTTATTGCCGCATTCCTCCTTCTCCACCCTCCTCTTCTTCCTGCTCTTCGTCACCTCGAAAGCGACAGACAGAGATGGATGTCTGTTGATGTCTATCCAATGCAGTAGAGTATGCTGGGTAATGGCGCCCTGCTCGATGGCTGCCACCCAGGAGTGTATGTGTCACTCTTTGCTGGTCTCTGAAGTGGTGCACTAACACACACAACACAGTCAACACCAACACACACACCTCCAAGGCCGAAAAGTAGCCATTGTACCACACATACCCACTTGGGGGGAGGAGGAAAGGGTGAATCAAGGACATTTATATCTCAAAATAGTTTATCTTTAGAAAATTGAAAAACAGTAATTGTTTTATAGTGTACACAACCAATGTTAAAATCACAGCATTGTAATTCCAACAAAACATTTAACATTTTCACCAAAGGGTTTTAATGGTTGTTTATGGAAGTCATTGTTGATTGCCAAAACTGCATTTAAACTAACAGACAATCATCATTGGTATTGGGGGTATTTATGCCCCATACTCGTTTGTAAAAGTCTTGATTAACAAAGAGTAGATGATCACATTGAGTCATTAGAACACTAGCTAACTACATGTAACTGCCAAAATAAAGGAAACACCAGCATAAAGTGTCTTAAAGGAGGGCTGAACACATTTTGGGGGGGTCATTACCAAATGCAGCGGCCATGACTGAAGCCAAACGAGCAATGTGGGTGTCTGTTGTGTCTGTTCGCATGTGGAAAGCGTTTATACATTCTCTCTGCCAAAACAGTACACAGTTACAGTCACTCACCCTTCTACACTGAACAAATATATGAACGCAACATGCAACAATTTCAACGATTTTACTGAGTTACAGTTCAGAAAATCAGTCAATTGAAATAAATTCATTAGGCCGCAATCTATGGATTTCACATGACTGGGAATACAGATATGCATCTGTTGGTCACAGTTACCTTAAAAAAAAGTAGGGGCGTGGGTCAGAAAACCAGTCCGTATCTGGTGTGACCACCATTTGCCTCATGCAGCGTGACACATCTCCTTCGCATAGAGTTGATCGGGCTGTTGATTATTGCCTGTGGAATGTTGTCCCACTCCTCCTCAATGTCTGTGAGAAGTTGCTGGATATTAGCGGGAACTGGAACACGCTGTCGTACATGTCGATCCAGAGCATCCCAAACATTCTCAATGGGTGACATGTCTGGTGAGTATGCAGGCCATGGAGGAACTGGGAAATGTTCAGCTTCAGGAATTGTGTACAGATCCTTGAGACATGGGTCCGTGCACTATCATGCCTAAACATGAGGTGATGGTGGCGGATGAATGGCATGACAATGGGCCTCAGGATCTCATGACGGTATCTCGGTGCATTCAATATGCCATTGATAAAATGCAATTGTGTTCGTTGTCCGTAGCTTCTGCCTGCCCATACCATAACCCCACCGCCACCATGGGGCACTCTGTTCATAACGTTGACATCAGCAAACCACTTGCCCACACAACGCCATACATGCTGTCTGCCATCTGCCCGGTACCGTTGAAACCGGGATTAATCCGTGAAGAGCACACTTCTCCAGTGTGCCAGTGGCCATCGAAGGTGAGCATTTGCCCACTGAAGTCAGTTACAACGCCGAACTGCAGTCAGGTCAAGACCCTGGTGGAAGATGACGAGTACGCAGATGAGCTTCCCTGAGACGGTTTCTAACAGTTTGTGCAGAAATTATTTGGTTGTGCAAACCCACAGTTGTCCGGGTGGCTGGTCTCCAATGATCCCTCAGGTGAAGAAGCCAGATGTGTAGGTCCTGGGTTGGCGTGTTTACACCTGGTCTGCGGTTGTCAGGCCGGTTGGACGTACTGTGGGTAGAGTTAAAGTGACTATGCATAGATAATAAACAGAGAGTAGCAGCAGCGTAAAAGAGGGGGTGGGGTGGGGTGTGGTGAGGTGGGGGGACAATGCAAATAGTCCGGGTAGCCATGAAGCCATGATTAGCTGTTCAGGAGTCTTATGGCTTGGGGGTAAAAGCTGTTAAGAAGCCTTTTGGACCTAGACTTGGCGCTCAGGTACTGCTTGCTGTGCGGTAGCAGAGAGAACAGTCTATGACTAGGGTGGCTGGAGTCTTTGACAATTGTTAGGGCCTTCCTCTGACACCGCCTTGAATAGAGGTCCTGGATGGCAGGAAGCTTGGTCCCAGTGATGTACTGGGCCGTACACACTACCCACTGTAGTGCCTTGCTGTCGGAGGTTGAGCAGTTGCCATACCAGGCAGTGATGCAACCGGTCAAGATGCTCTCGATGGTGCAGCTGTATAACTTTCTGAGGATCAGAGGACCCATGCCAAATCTTGGAAATTTAATCAAAGCCTATTGGATGATAATTTATTTATAATTAGAACAAAGGAATTTATAACTGACTTTTTCCAACATAACATAGGTACAGCGAATCCCCTTATTGTATGGGACACCTTTAAATGTGCCTTTAGAGGCCATGCAATTCAGTACTCATCTTGAAAACAAAAGCAATTTTAGGTCAAAAGAGTTTATACTAAGAAAGGAAATAGAAAGTCTAACAGAACAGATAGATAGCAATAAAAACTGTAACATAGAGGATCAGAATAAATTAGAGGAAAAACAAAAAGAAATGGAGAAACTTATTCAAGATAGATCAAGTGTAATATATTATAAAAATAAAGCAAACTGGATGGAATATGGGGAAAAATGCACAAAATTATTTTTTAATCTTCAACATAGGAATGCTACCAAAAAGAACTTAATGAAACTGGTTACAATTGACGGAGTCACCCATAATTCACCAAATGATATTTTGAAGGAAGAAACAAAGTACTTTAAGCATATGTTTTCTTTTCAGACGCCTCCATCTCCTCTAACTGAAGCTAATTGTAGAGATTTTTTTTCTATTGATAATGTCAAATTAACAGCCACACAGAAAGACTCATGTGAAGGTGAAATTACAGAGGAGGAACTTCTGGATGCAATTAAAGACTTTAAGTCCGGGAAAACTCCAGGGTTGGATGGCATACCAGTCGAGGTATACCAAACCTTTTTTGATATACTAAGAGGACCGTTATTAGCATGTTTTAACCACTCCTATGTAAATGGTAGATTATCTGACACTCAAGAAGGTCTGATCTCATTATGACTGAAACAGGATACAAGTGGAAAATATAAAGATCCAGTCCAGTTACAAAATTGGAGGCCCCTTACACTTCAGTGTTGTGATGCAAAAATCCTAGCAAAATGTATAGCGCATAGAATTAAAAAGGTATTGTCGGATATTATTCATTCTAATCAGACAGGTTTTTTACATGGAAGATACATTGGAGATAATATAAGGCAAGTATTGGAAACAATAGAACACTATGGAAAATATGGGAAACCAGGCCTGCTATTCATAGCAGACTTCAAAAAGGCATTTGATAAAGTTCGACTGGGGTTTATATATAAATGCCTGGAGCATTTCAATTTTGGAGAATCTCTTATAAAATGGGTCAAAATCATGTATAGTAACCCTAGGTGTAAAATAGTAAATAATGGCTATTTCTCAGAAAGTTTTAAACTGTCAAGAGGAGTGAAACAAGGTTGTCCACTATCGGCATATCTATTTATTGTGGCCATCGAGATGTTAGCTATTAAAATCAGATCCAATAATAATATCAGAGGATTAGAAATCCAGGGCTTAAAAACAAAGGTGTCATTGTACGCTGATGATTCATGTTTTCTTTTAAATCCACAACTAGAATCCCTCCACAGCCTCATAGAGGATCTAGATACATTTTCTAACCTCTCTGGATTACAACCAAATTATGACAAATGTACTATATTACGTATTGGATCACTAAAAAATACAATTTTTACATTACCATGTACTTTACCAATAAAATGGTCTGATGGTGATGTGGATATACTCGGAATACATATCCCAAAGGAAATAAATGATCTCACTTCAATACATTTTAATAGAAAGTTAGCAAAAATAGATAAGATCTTACTACCATGGAAAGGAAAATACCTGTCAATTTGTGAAAAAATCACCCTGATTAACTCTTTAGTATTATCCCAGTTTACATATTTGCTTATGGTCCTGCCGACGCCTAGCGAACAGTTTTTTAAATTATATGAGAAAAAAATATTCAATTTTATTTGGAACGGCAAGCCAGACAAAATTAAAAGAGCATATTTATATAATGCATATGAATTCGGAGGACAGAAATTATTAAATATTAAAGCATTAGACCTATCACTAAAAGCTTCAGTCATACAAAAGTTATACTTAAATCCGAACTGGTTCTCAAGCAAATTAGTAAGATTGTCTCACCCAATGTTCAAGAAAGGCCTTTTTCCCTTTATTCAGATTACAACCTCTCGCTTTCAGTTATTTGAAAAGGAAATAATCTCCTAAATGTCACCATTTCTAAAACAAGCCATAGAAAGTTGGTTGCAATTTCAATTTAATCCTCCAGAAACGACAGAACAAATAATGCAACAAATATTGTGGTAAATTCAAATATACTAATTGACAAAAAACCTTTATTTTTTGACAGAATGTTTAAAAAAGGTATAATCTTCGTAAATGATATCATCGGTAGGACTGGTGGAGTTATGTCGCACATGCAGCTAACAAAAACATATGGAAATGTCTGCTCTACCCAAAATTACAACCAAATAATTGCAGCCTTACCGCAAAAGTGGAAGAGGAAAGTGGAAGGGGGGAGAAAGTAAGGAACTTGTCTGTCGGCCTTGCATTAAAGAACATAATTGGTTAAGGAAAACTGTGATAAATAAAAAAGTATATCAGTTTCACTTAAGGACCAAAGGATTGACAGCCGTCCCATATAGATTGCAAAATAGTTGGGAAGAGATCTTTGACGTACCGATCCCATGGCATAGTGTTTATGAACTGACACGGAAAACGACACTGGATTCAAAAATTAGAATCTTTCAATTTAAATTATTATATAAAATTCTTGCTACCAATAGAATGTTATTTATATGGGGGATACAATCTTCCCAGCTCTGCAGATTTTGCTGTGAAGAGACAGAATCATTAGATCATTTGTTTTGGTTCTGTCCATTTATAGCTTGTTTTTGGACACAGGTCCAGGAATGGCTAAAGGATTGCAATATTTACCTGGAACTAACCTTGCAGATAGCATTACTGGGTGATCTAAAAAGTCATAGTCAATCAATCAATAATATAATAATACTTTTAGCAAAAATGTTTATTTTTAATTCACAATCTGTAGAAGCAATGAGAATAGAAAGGTTCAGAACTTTTGTAAAACATCACAGTACGGTTGAAATATATATGGCAAATAGAAATCCTATATGGATGGTGTTAAGAGATAGATGGGAGGTATTGAATAGAGTTGAAGGATGGGACTAATAACAAAAAACAACAAATAATAACAAAGATATCTAATAATGTAAGCATACTGTGTCCATAATAAGTATATAGGTTGTATGTCGGGAGCTTTTGGGAAAGAGCACAGTTAGAAAGATATGGCATATAGAAGCAAACCGGATGGACATCATGAAAATGATCGGAGAGGTTGAGAGTAGAAGAAGTTCAGGAGCCAAAAAAAAAAAAAAAAAAATATATATATATATATATATATATATATATATATATATATATATATATATATATATATATATATATATATATATATATAATATAATTATTGTAAAATTAACTCTGTCCATAACGTGTAGATAGTAATTATAGACCGGAAGTAGAGGCCTGGGCATTGTTGTTCACTAATTTACTCCAAGTAGGGAAAGGATGGTGGGGTTGAAAAGTAATAAAGGGGAGTATATATATTTTAAAAAAACAAAAAAAAACATGGGGGATTGGAAGTGATGCAGACAATTACATTGATAGATTGTATCTTCTATCTGCAATAAAGCTGATCCATTCCCCCCGAAGGAAAAAAAAAATATATATATATATTTTCAGTTTCCTGAGGGGGAATAGGTTTTGTTGTGCCCTCTTCACGACTGTCTTGGTGTGTTTGGACCATGATGGGTTGTTGGTGATGTGGACACCAAGGAACTTGAAGCTCTCAACCTGTTCCACTACAGCCCCGTCGATGAGAATGGGGGCGTGCTCAGTCCTCTTTTTTTTTTTTCCAGTAGTCCACAATCATCTCCTTTGTCTTGAGGGAGAGGTTGTTATCCTGGCACCACACGGCCAGGTCTCTGACCTCCAGCCTATAGGCTGTCTCGTCATAGTCGTGATCAGGCCTACCACTGTTGTGTCGTCAGCAAACCTAATGATGGTGTTGGAGTCGTGCCTGGCCATGCAGTCATGGGTGAACAGGGAGTACAGGAGGGGACTGAGCACGCACCCCTGAGGGGCCCCCGTGTTGAGGATCTGCGTGGCAGATGTGTTGTTACCTACCCTTACAACCTAGGGGCGGCCTGTCAGGAAGTCCAGGATCCAGTTACAGAGGCAGGTGTTTAGTCCCAGGATCCTTAGCTTAGTGATGAGCTTTGAGGGCACTATGGTGTTGAACGCTGAGCTGTAGTCAATGAATAGCATTCTCACGTAGGTGTTCCTCTTGTCCAGGTGGGAAACGGCAGTGTGGAGTGCAATAGAGATTGCATCATCTGTAAATCTATTGGGACGGTATGCAAATTGGAGTGGGTCTAGGGTTTCTGGGATAATTGTGTTGGTGTGAGCCATGACCAGCCTTTCAAAGCACTTCATGGTTACAGATGTGAGTGCTACGGGACGGTAGTCATTTAGGCAGGTTGTCTTAGTGTTCTTGGGTACAGGGACTATGGTGGTCTGCTTGAAACATGTTGGTATTACAGACTCAGTCAGGGACATGTTGAAAATGTCAGTGAAGACATTTGCCAGTTGGTCAGCGCATACTTGGAGTACGCGTCCTGGTAATCCGTCTGGCCCTGTGGCCTTGTGAATGTTGAGAGCGTGATCACATAGTCATCCGTATCAGCTGATGCTCTCATGCATGCTTCAGTGTTGCTTGCCTCGAAGTGAATATAGAAGTGATTTAGCTCATCTGGTAGGCTCGTGTCAATGGGCAGCTCGCGGCTGTGCTTCCCTTTGTAGTCTGTAATAGTTTGGAAGCCCTGCCACATCTGACGACCGTCGGAGCCGGTGTAGTACGATTCAATCTTAGTCCTGTATTGAATCTTTGCCTGTTTGATGGTTCGTTGGAGGGCATAGCGGGATTTCTTATAAGCGTCCGGGTTAGAGTCCCACTCCTTGAAAGCGGCAGCTCTACCCTTTAGCTCAGTGCGGATGTTGGCTGTAATCCATGGCTTCTGGTTGGGGTATGTATGTACAGTTGAAGTCGTTAGTTTACATACACTTACAGTGAGGGGAAAAAAGTATTTGATCCCCTGCTGATTTTGTACGTTTGCCCACTGACAAAGACATGATCAGTCTATAATTTTAATGGTAGGTTTATTTGAACAGTGAGAGACAGAATAACAACAACAAAATCAAGAAAAACACATGTCAAAAATGTATAAATTGATTTGCATTTTAATGAGGGAAATAACTATTTGATCCCTCTGCAAAACATGACTTAGTACTTGGTGGCAAAACCCTTGTTGGCAATCACACAGGTCAGACGTTTCTTGTAGTTGGCCACCAGGTTTGCACACATCTCAGGAGGGATTTTGTCCTACTCCTCTTTGCAGATCTTCTCCAAGTCATTAAGGTTTCGAGCCTTACGTTTGGCAACTCGAACCTTCAGCTCCCTCCACAGATTTTCTATGGGATTAAGGTCTGGAGACTGGCTAGGCCACTCCAGGACCTTAATGTGCTTCTTCTTGAGCCACTCCTTTGTTGCCTTGGCCGTGTGTTTTGGGTCATTGTCATGCTGGAATACCCATCCACGACCCATTTTCAAAGCCCTGGCTGAGGGAAGGAGGTTCTCACCCAAGATTTGATGGTACATGGCCCCGTCCGTCGTCCCTTTGATGCGGTGAAGTTGTCCTGTCCCCTTAGCAGAAAAACACCCCCAAAGCATAATGTTTCCACCTCCATGTTTGACGGTTGGGATGGTGTTCTTGGGGTCATAGGCAGCATTCCTCCTCCTCCAAACACGGCGAGTTGAGTTGATGCCAAAGAGCTCGATTTTGGTCTCATCTGACCACAACACTTTCACCCAATTCTCCTCTGAATCATTCAGATGTTCATTGGCAAACTTCAGACGGGCCTGTATATGTGCTTTCTTGAGCAGGGGGACCTTGCGGGCGCTGCAGGATTTCAGTCCTTCACGGCGTAGTGTGTTACCAATTGTTTTCTTGGTGACTATGGTCCCAGCTGCCTTGAGATCATTGACAAGATCCTCCCGGGTAGTTCTGGGCTGATTCCTCACCGTTCTCATGATCATTGCAACTCCACGAGGTGAGATCTTGCATGGAGCCCCAGGCCGAGGGAGATTGACAGTTATTTTGTGTTTCTTCCATTTGCGAATAATCGCACCAACTGTTTTCACCTTCTCACCAAGCTGCTTAACGATGGTCTTGTAGCCCATTCCAGCCTTGTGGAGGTCTACAATCTTGTCCCTGACATCATTGGAGAGCTCTTTGGTCTTGGCCATGGTGGAGAGTTTGGAATCTGATTGATTGATTGCTTCTGTGGACAGGTGTATTTTATACAGGTAACAAGCTGAGATTAGGAGCACTCCTTTTAAGAGTGTGCTCCTAATCTCACCTCGTTACCTGTATAAAAGACACCTGGGAGCAAGAAATCTTTCTGATTGAGAGGGGGTCAAATACTTATTTCCCTCATTAAAATGCAAATCAATTTATAACATTTTTGACATGCTTTTTTATAAATTATTTTGTTGTTATTCTGTCTCTCACGGTTCAAATAAACCTACCATTAAAATTATAGACTGATCATTTCTTTGTTAGTGGGCAAACGTACAAAATCAGCAGGGGATCAAATACTTTTTTACCTCACTGTAGGTTGGAGTCATAAACTCGTTTTTCAACCACTCCACACATTTCTTGTTAACAAACTATAGTTTTGGCAAGTCGGTTAGGACATCTACTTTGTGCATGACACAAGTAATTTTTCCAACAATTGTTTACAGACAGATTATTTAACTTATAATTCACTGTATCACAATTCCAGTGGGTCATAAGTTTACATACACTAAGTTGACTGTGCCTTTAAACAGCTTGGAACATTCCAGAAAATGATGTCATGGCTTTAGAAGCTTCTGATAGGCTAATTGACATAATGTGTGTCAATTGGAGGTGTACCTGTGGATGTATTTCAAGGCCTACCTTCAAACTCAGTGCCTCTTTGCTTGACATCATGGGAAAATCAAAAGAAATCAGCCAAGAAAAAGAATTGTAGACCTCCACAAGGCTGGTTCATCCTTGGGAGCAATTTCCAAACACCTGAAGGTACCACGTTCATCTGTACTAACAATAGTACGCAAGTATAAACACCATGTGACCACGCAACCGTCATACCGCTCAGGAGGAGACACGTTCTGTCTCCTAGAGATGAACGTACTTTGGTGCAAATCAATCCCAGAACAACAGCAAAGGACCTTGTGAAGATGCTGGAGGAAACAGGTACAAAAGTATCTATATCCACAGTAAAACGAGTCCTATATTAACATAACCTGAAAGGCCGTTCAGCAACTGCTCCAAAACCGCCAAAAAAAAGCCAAACTACAGTTTGCAACTGCACATGGGGACAAAGATCGTACTTTTTGGAGAAATGTTCTCTGGTCTGATTAAACAAAAATAGAACTGTTTGGCCATAATGACCATTGTTATGTTTGGAGGAAAAAGGGGGTTGCTTGCATGCCAAAGAACACCATCCCAACCGTGAAACACAGGGGTGGCAGCATCATGCTCTGGGGGTGCTTTGCTGCAGGAGGGACTGGTGCACTTCACAAAATAGACGGCATCATGAGGAAGGAAAATTGTGGATATATTGAAGCAACATCTCAAGACATCAGTCAGGAAGTTAAAGCTTGGTCGCAAATGGGTCTTCCAAATGGACAATGACCCCAAGCATACTTCCAAAGTTGTGGCAAAATGGCTTAAGGACAACAAAGTCAAGGTATTGGAGTGGCCATCACAAAGCCCTTACCTCAATCCTATAGAACATTTGTGGGCAGAACTGAAAAAGTGTGTGCGAGCAAGGAGGCCTACAAACCTGACTCAGTTACACCATCTCTGTCAGGAGGAATGAGCCAAAATTCACCCAACTTATTGTGGGAAGCTTGTGGAAGGCTACCCGAAACGTTTGACCCAAGTTAAACAATTTAAAGGCAATGCTACCAAATACTAATTGAGTGTATGTAAACTTCTGACCCACTGTGAATGTGATGAAAGAAATAAAAGTTGAAATAATCATTATCTCTACTATTATTCTGACATTTCACATTCTTAAAATAAAGTGGTTATCCTAACTGACCTAAGACAGGGAATTTGTACTAGGATTAAATGCCATGAATTGTGAAAAACTGAGTTGAAATGTATTTGGCTAAGGTGTATGTAAACTTCCGACTTCAACTGTATGTATGTATGGTCACTGTGGGGACGACGTCATTGATGCACTTATTGATGAAGCTATTGACTGATGTGGTGTACTCCTCAATGCCATCAGAGATTCCTGGAACATATTCCAGTCGTGCTAGCAAAACAGTCCTGTAGCTTAGCATCTGCGTCATCTGACCACTTCCTTATTAACCGAATCACTGGTGCTTTCTGCTTTAGTTTTTGCTTATAAGCAGGAATCAGGAGGATAGAATTGTGGTCAGATTTGCCAAATGGTGGTCGAGGGAGAGCTTTGTACGCGTCTCTGTGTGTGTAGTAAAGGGGGTGTAGAAATGAGGTAGAACTGATTTCAATTTCCCTGCATTAGTCCCCGGCCACTAGGAGCTCAGCCGCTGGATGAGCGTTTTCCTTTTTGCTTGTGGCCTTATACAGCTCATTGAGTGCAGTCTTAGTGCCAGCATCGGTTTGTGGTGGTAAATAGACAGCTACAAAATTATAGATACACTCTCTTGGTAAATAGTGTGGTCTACAGCTTATCATGAGATACTCTACCTCAGGCGAGCAAAACCTAGAGACTTCCATAATATTAGATTTCGTGCACCAGCTGTTGTTTAGAAATATACACAGACCGCCACCCCTTCTCTTACCGGAGTCAGCCGTTCTGTCCAGCTATATGTTATCCATGTCGTCGTTCAGCCACGACTCAGTGAAATATAAGATATTACCGTTTTTTATGTCCCGTTGGTTGGATATCCGTGATCGTAGGTCGTCTATTTTGTTTTCAAATGATTGTACGTTGGCTAATAGGACTGATGGTAGAGGCAGATTACTCGCTCACCGTTGGATCCTTACCAGGCACCCCGACATACGTCCCCGATATCTTCGTCTCATGCGAATGACTGGGATTTGGGCCTTGTCGGGTGTCTGTAGAATATCCTTACGAGGTGAATAATCGCTGTCCTGATATCCAGAAGCTCTTTTTGGTCATAAGAGACGGTGGCAGAAACATTACATATAGAATAAATTACAAATAACGCGTAAAAACACACATAATAGCACAATTGGTTAGGGGACCGTAAAACGGCAGCCATTTACATGTAAATAAGCTTTTTGTGCGTATGGAAGATTTATGGGATCTTTTATTTAGCTCATTAAACGTGGGACCAACACTTTACATGTTGCATTTATATTTTTGTTCAGTATAGGATCGTTCTATACTCCAAGTCGATATTTACGTCATAAGAAGGAATGCCTCGCTTATGATGTAACCTGTTCAAAAATCCCGACCTACGGTTCGCAATGCTCCCACGTAGGGAAATAGAACCTGCCAGAAGAGCCCTGTGGCTTCAGTCTATTCGGCGTGGGAAATGTGGGGAACTGGTGTCCAAGTAGATTACACGTAGCTATGTGCATGGAAAACATTTAATCACAGGTCAAATATTTTACTTGTTTAGTATAGTCCATTTGTAACTCCACTCACTACTTGTAGCTGTATAGTCTGTTTGTGTTTTTGGTCTTAGATAGCTCAATGTTCCAGTCGGTAGCTAGCTAGCACTCACTCATGTTGCCGCTAGCACCGTCATGAAACGGGCATAAGGGAAGCCCTACAATATTATGTTTGTCTAAGTAGTGAGAATGCTCGGGAGCAGGCAATGTTGAAAGGTCATCTTTAGACATGTTGTACTTTTCTGTTTTGTAATTGACTAAAACAAGCAGACAACAACGTGTTTCTGAACGTTGTTTTCTGTCATGAGAAATCTCCTGATATGAATCAGTATTTCTTTTATTTTTTATATATTTTTTAAATTTTTTATTTCACCTTTATTTAACCAGGTAAGCCAGTTGAGAACAAGTTCTCATTTACAACTGCGACTTGGCAAATATAAAGCAAAGCAGTGCGATTAAAAACAACAGCACAGATTTACATATGGGGTAAACAAAACATAAAGTCAAAAATACAACAGAAAATATATATACAGTGTGTGCGAATGTAGTAAGTTATGGAGGTAAGGCAATAAATAGGCCATAGTGCAAAATAGTTACAATTTATAAGGCATTCTGGTAGATTGAGTTATTATTTTGTTATTATTATTAATTATAGGTTCAGTAAGAACAGATAAATGCATGGCCCTCCCATATTAATTAGAGGTGTTAATAAAAAACTCCACAGCCAATGATCAACAGCAAAGGGGGTTGAATGACACTCGTATACATTGATTTATGTGGTTTAAAATAATTAAGTATAGCGTTTGCGTGTGATTGTGCGAGTAACCCTGTCTCTCTCTCTGTCAGGTACTTCCAGACACAGTGTATGTTCCACGGCCAGTTTCTGGAGCGCCGTCCCGCCCTCGGAGAGCAGCTGGACCCAATCAGAACCAGGCTCAGTCTGGACCACACAATCAGAGCAGAGCTCTGTGAGCATGGGGGCATCGTCTTGTGATCTGGCCACCCTAAACGCAGAGGAACGGCACAATGAGTCGTCATCCCGACCCCAGTCACCCAGTGAGTACACACACACACACACACACACACACACTATGTGTGTGGTTTGTTGTGGTTAGTCACTCAGTTGGGAAGTAGTTAGTTATTGGGAAAGAGTACTTGGCCTCTAAGCCCCTCAGGTGTGGAAGTGGGCTATGGTAGTCATAGATTGCTGCCTACTTACAGTAACAGTCAAAAGTTTGGACACACCTACTCATTCCAGGGTTTTTCTTTATTTTTTACAATTTTCTACATTGTAGAATAATAGTGAAGACATCAAAACTATGAAATAACACATATGGAATCATGTAGTAACCAAAAAAAGTGTTAAACAAATCAAAATATATTTCAAATAGACATCCTTTGCCTTAATGACAACTTTGCACACTCTTGGCATTCTCTCAACCAGCTTCACCTGGAATGCTTTTCCAACAGTCTTGAAGGAGCACTTGTTGGCTGCTTTTCCTTCACTCTGCAGTCCGACTCATCCCAAACCATCTCAATTTGGTTGAGGTCGGGGGATTGTAGAGGCCAGGTCATCTGATGCAGCACTCCATCACTCTCCTTGGAAAAATAGCCCTTACACAGCCTGGAGGTGTGTTGGGGCATTGTCCTGTTGAAAAACAAATGATAGTCCCGCTAAGCCCAAACCAGATGGGATGGTGTATCACTGCAGAATGCTGTGGTAGCCATGCTGGTTAAGTGTGCCTTGAATTCTAAATAAATCACAGACAGTGTCACCAGCAAAGCACCCCCACACCATAACACCTCCTCCTCCATGCTTTACGGTGGGAAATGCACATGCGGAGATCATCCGTTCACCCACACCGCATCTCACAAAGCCACAGCGGTTGAAACCAAAAATCTCCAATTTGGACTCCAGACCAAATGACAGATTTCCACCGGTCGAATGTCCATTTTTCGTGTTTCTTGGCCCAAGCAAGTCTATTCTTATTATTGGTGTCCTTTAGTAGTGGTTTCTTTGCAGCAATTCGACCATGAAGGCCTGATTCACACAGTCTCCTCTGAACAGTTGATGTTGAGATGTGTCTGTTACTTGAACTCTGTGAAGCATTTATTTGGGTTGCAATTTCTGAGGCTGGTTACTCTAATTAACTTATCCTCTGGAGCAGAGGTAACTCTGGGTCTTCCATTCCTGTTGCGGTCCTCATGAAAGCCAGTTTCATCATAGCGCTTGATTGTTTTTGTGACTGCACTTGAAGAAACGTTAAAAGTTCTTGAAATGCTCCATATTGACTGACCTTCATGTCTTAAAGTAATGATGGGCTGTTGTTTCGCTTTGCTTATTTGAGCTGTTCTTGACATAATATGGACTTGGTCTTTTACCAAATAGGGCTATCTTCTGTGTACCCCCCCTACCATGTCACAACACAACTGTTTGGCTCAAACGCATTAAGAAGTAAAGAAATTCCACAAATTAACTTTTAACAAGGCACACCTGTTAATTGAAATGCATTCCAGGTGACTATCTCATGAAGCTGGTTGAGAGAATGCCAAGTGTGCAAAGCTGTCATCAAGGCAAAGGGTGGCTATTTGAAGAATCTCAAATCTCAAATTTATTTTGATTTGTTTAATGCTTTTGTGGTTACTACATGATTCCATATGTGTTATTTCATAGTTTTGATGTCCTCGCTATTATTCTACAATGTAGAAAATAGTAAAAATAAAGAAAACCCTTGGAGTGTCCAAGCTTTTGACTGGTAGTGTACATGATTAGATAAGGCGCACACACACACACACATTGCACTTTCAAGACCACTCCTTCCTCTTATTCGCTCCCTGTCTGTGACTCAGCTCAATTACTTTCAGCCACTCCCTTCAGAAACAGAGAAGAGGAAGGGAGAGGAGAGAAGAGGTAAGGAGAGGGGAAGGAATTGAGAGGAGAGCAGAGTCCAGCTGCCTGCTCCGTAAGGATGAGGGGGCTTAGAAGGGAGTTTCGTAGGGATGAGGAGGACATGACTTATACTGGGTGGGACAGAGAAAATCTGCCTTAGATATAAATGTTTTGATTTGATTTGCTACAGGAAGTCACACAGAAAAGTGAAGTGATGCATGCATTGGAACCGATAGGAATAGCGTTTGAGGAAATGTTCTGTGTGTTTAGGGATGTGGTCTGTTCTTGCTGTTTCCCTGCATATATCATCAGAAAGGAGAGAGACTAAGGGAGAAATCTCAGACTGATATGACACACGCGCGAGTTTCCATAGAGACAGGGTTAGAGGGGACAGAATCTTGGCGAGCTTAAATTTTCTGTTGATGAGATAAATGGGCTTGTCCTCAGAGCCTGTCTCTCTCTCTCACACACACACACACACACACAAGAATGCTGTTCATACAGCACAGCGTTCAACACCATAGTGCCTTCCAAGCTCATCACTAAGCTAAGGACCCTGGGATTAAACACCTCCCTCTGCAACTGGATCCTGGACTTCCTGACGGGCCGCCCCCAGCTGGTGAGGGTAGGTAACAACACATCCGCCACGCTGACCCTCAACACAGGGGCCCCTCCTGGGTGCGTGCTTAGTCCCCTCCTGTACTCCCTGTTCACCCACAACTGCGTGGCCGAGCACGACTCCAACACCATCATTAAGTTTGCCGACAAGACGACGGCTGTAGGCCTGATCACAGACGATGATGAGACAGCCTACAGGCAGGAGGTCAGAGACCAGGCAGTATGGTGCCAGGACAACAACCTCTCTCTCAACGTCAGCAAGACAAAGGAGCTTATCGTGGATTACAGGAAACAGAGGGCCGAGCAATATTTGCTATTTATTTGATATTTTTCTTACTTTTTAACTATGGGCTGGTATGAGGCCAATGGTGGTTTTAAAACACTTACAGAGTTTAATGGCTGTGATAGGATAAAACTGAGGATGGATCAACAACATTGTAGTTACTCCACAGTACTAACCTAAATGACAGAGTGAAAGGAAGGAAGCCTGTACAGAATAGAAATATTCCAAAACATGCATCCTGTTTGCAATAAGGCGCTAAAGTAAAACTGCAAAAAATGTGGGAAAGAAATGAACTTTATGTCCTGAATACAAAGTGTTATGTTTGGGGCAAATCTAACACAACACATCACTGAGTACCACTTTTAATATTTTCAAGCATGGTGGTGGCGTCATCATGTTATGGGTATGCTTGTCATCGGGAAGGACTAGGGAGTTTTTTAGGATAAAAGGAAACGGAATAGCGCTAAGCACAGGCAAAATCTGATTCATTCTGCTTTCCAACACACGGGGAGACAAATTCACCTTTCAGCAGGACAATAGCATAAAACACAAGGCCAAATATACACTGGACTTGCTTACCAAGATGAAATTGAATGTTCCTGAGTGGCCTAGTTACAGTTTCGACTTAAATCGGCTTGAAAATATGTGGCAAGACTTCAAAATGGCAGTCTAGCAATGATCAACAACCAACTTGACAGAGCTTGAAGAATTATAAAAATAATAATGTGCAAATATTGTACAATCCAGGTGTGCAAAGCTCTTGGAGACTTACCCAGAAAAACTCACAGCTGTAATCGCTGCCAAAGGTGATTCTAACATGTATTGACTGTGTGAATACTTATGTAAATTAGATATTTTTGTATTTAATTTTCTATAAATGCGCACACACAAAAAAATACATGAATTCACTTTGCCAAAATTTAATACATTTTGAGTTCAAGGCTCTATCACAACAAAATGTGGAGCAAGTCAATGGGTATGAATACTTTCTGAAGCCACTAAGTATTCAATCTTTCTCACTCATCCTCTTTCTCTCTCTCTCTCTTTTTCATTATATTTTCATTTTCTCTTCCCTGGGGTGGGCGTCGTCCCTCTATCACTCCCTTTTTTTTTCTCTTTCATTCATCCTTCCATGACTAAGCAGTAGGGTTAACAGGAAGTGGGTGTGTCTGTTGATATGATTATTGTGTATACCCATCTGGAGCTCTCTACTAGAGTCCCCCAACTTGGGGCTGGCTGCATCTCAATAGTCTCCTCTCATTGTCTCCTTTCCTTTTTATAGGATGAGATGAGGAGAGAAAAACACTTTCGATTGTTGAGATACAGCTTTAATGTTGACTGAGAAGTTCTAGATTATATGGGAGAGACTGCCTTATCTTCTGTCTCTGCCCTGGAGTAACCTAGTCCTAGTATACGAGACAAGGGAAAGACACACACACATCCCAGCAAGAGGGGAAAGAAGCGTTGAAGTGGCTGCTGCTTCCTCTTTCTTAATGAGAGTTTGTTGTTTTGGAGGGAAGGGTGGAAATCAACCCTGTGTTTATGGTGGAAATTGGACAGTGGGAGAGGTGTGTCTATCTCTGTCGTTCCAAATGGCGCTACACTAATAATGATCCTCTGACAGATGTGTGTGGTTCGGGGCAGAGGTTTTTGAATGATGTACAGTGTCTGTAGTGTGTGTGTCCATGAATGATGTACAGTGTCTGTAGTGTGTGTGTTCAGCTGTGGTTGTCAGTTCAGCTAGGAGGGCAGTCTTAATGTACAGGACAGGTGGAGAGACATAGTAGAGGAGTATAGAGATGCACAGTCTGGCTCACTCACTCAATCACTTACTCACTACCACAATGGTTTGGGGCGAGTTCCAACATGACAATATAGGTCGTCCCGTTACACCGAATCCTCCACCCCTCCCCTGTAATTACCTTTTCCCTAGAGCACTACATATCAGCGCAACAATCAGAACGGTCTCTCAGTGTGTGTGATGGCAAATGTTCTCTGTGCTGTAATAAACACCTAACATAACACTTCCTTTTGACTTGAGCTCGACCCCCACCCCAGGACCACTTGTTTTGGTTTGGCACCTGTGTCTATCACACACATTCAGTGAGGCACCACGCTGTGGAGCGTTCAGAAATATATTGAGCAGAACAGACATGCCTCTCTTGACATGTAGAGTTAAGGAATCCTTATATCAGTTCGATTCATGACATGTCTATGCAACAATCAGTATATGTAGCACTCACCTGAATGGAACCCTGCTTGTGTCCGTGTGTGTGAAGGGTGGGGGACATAATTATAGTGGGGAACTACTGAGTAACTACTACTCATAATTATAGTGGGGAACAGATTAGCCATGGGATGTCCTGAGGTTCTCAGAGTCCCTATAAATCCCTGCAGGGGGTCACTACTAACACTTTAAAGACTGACCTTTGACCTCTAAGGTTCAGTACCGGCCCAGAGGTTAGGTCAACGAAAGGCTGTGTTTATGGTTTGTATGGCTTCTAAATCTGCATTGCTTGCTGTTTGGGGTTTCAGGCTGGGTTTCTGTATAGCACTTTGTGACATCTGCTGATGTAAAAAGGGCTTTATAAGTGTGATTTGATTGATTGTATTTGTAATTGATGGAGACAAGCCCTCCCCACTTCCCCCCGACCCACCTCCCACTCCCCGTTCCCTTCCTACGTAGTTTGGGGGTGGGGGTGCTGTAATTATTTTTTGATGGATACAGTAAGGGCACATTTTTTACATTCACATTTTAGTCATTTAGCAGACGCTCTTATCCAGAGCGACATACAGAAGGAATTAGGGCAGGCTTTCCCATACTCCTTCCTGGGGACCCCAAGTGGTGCATGTTTTGGTTTTTGCTCTAGCACTACACAGCTGATTCAAATAATCAACTAATCATCAAGCTTTGATCATTTGAATCAGCTGTGTAGTGCTAGGGTAAAAACCTAAATGTGCACCCATTGGGGTCCCCAGGACCGAGTTTGGGAAACGCTGAATTAGGGTTCAGTGCCTTGCTCGGGGATTCGAACCACCAACCTTTCGGTTACTGGCCCAACGCTCTTAACAACTTGGCTACCTGCCACCCTCACACACCAATAGCCTTTGCTGGTCGAGAGTTCTTAGCACCTCTGAACGTAATTTGCGAGCTGAGTGCGCACCGATTTTACAGATGGAATCATGTGAAAAATGTCGGCTGTCAGATATCTACAGCGGGTTGTCCCTAAAAGAGAGCGCGCTGAACGATAGGCAGATGAACGCTAGATCCACATTCGATGTGATGTGTGCGAGCCTTAAGTCCTTGTTGCTTACTGTACTGCTCAAGAATGGAGCGCGTGGTTAACGCCTGCTAAAGTACACACACTTTTGCACGCACACATATGCATGTGTAGAGGAGGAGTGTAGAGGCAGTATTACAAATGTATCAACCGAAGGGTAACGCGACAGGCAGGCAGAGCTAAAAGGTGACAGATAGATCAACTACGACACAGGTAAGCAACCAGCGGAGGCGTAGATTAAAAGGCTGACAGACTGTTTAACTGACGAAAGTAAAACGAATGAGAAAGAGACATGGAGAGAGTTGGAGAAATGTGAAAAGAGAGAGGGGGACAGATTTGTGAGGTAAAGATTCCAGAAGAGAGAAGAAAGGTACAAAAGAGAGGACCTGAAAAAATGACAAAAGGGAAGGTAAATAGTGAAGAAAAGTAGTTTGACCGAGAGAAAGCGAATGAGAAAGACATTGAGAGAGTGGGAGAAATTTGAAAAGAGAGAGGGGGACAGATTTGTGAGGTAATGATTCTAGAAGAGAAGAAAAGTACGAGATAGAGGACCTGAAAAAAGTAAACAGAAAAAGAGAGAGAAGTAGGCAGGGTTCTACAGGCTCCTACATGCCCCTGTTGAACTATGCAGGGTGGCTGCTGAGTCACATGACCTGACCTACAGCCAGCACTAGTCAGCCTTTCATCCAGCTCACACACACCCAACAGACCACACACTCATTTACTGTGATACTACTGGTGAGCGACATTTCATTTTATTTTGCTCTCTTTCACTAGTTACTTTCTTTTGTCTCTCGCCTTCAGTTACATCTTTGCAAGGGGTGTGTGTATGTGTTTCGAGGGGGTAGTGTGAAGTGTAGTGCAAGTGTATAATGTTTGGGTGGAGTGGTGTGCTGTCTTTGTTTGCAGTGTGTGAGTGAATGATCCTGCAGGGTAGCCTTTCCTATGTAAATGTCCTTGACTTGAGAGTCGGAGAATAGAAGACAAATCAATTCTGAAAAGCCTTGTTGTTGTTGTGTGTCTTTAATCGGGCACATTAGTTGCTGATATAACTGAAACGTTTCCATTGTATCATATTAGTTGCAACATCTCCGCTGACTTCTGAGAAAGCTAAAACGTAGGGAGAGAACAGGGTAGACGGAGCGAGTGACTGAGAGCGATCAGCAGAGAGAGGGTGTGAGTGGGTGCATGCGTGTGTGTGTTTCTAAATTCCCACTCTGTTCAGTCCTGATGAAGTTTTAGAGAGGTGTTCTCCCTCTCTTTCTCTCTCTCTCTCACTCCACTGAGTCTTCATTGTAAGTCTACATTGTGATCTTTACTTGGCGAGACAGCCTGATCAGTTGGCGCTTAGCAACAGGAGCCTGTCTTTTCACAGGGTCTTAGTCCACTGTTGATGAATAATGACACCCCCCTCCCCTCTCTATTGCTGTCTCGCGGCTGGTCACTGATGCAAGAGGTGTGTGTGCGCATGTGTATACACTTTGCAGTCAATACAAAGCAAATGAAACAAAAACTAGTTAAGGCGATGTGATATCAGTTATTCAACAACATGTTTTAGTAAACTGTATGTGTGTTATGTGTCCATCAAGTTGTATTAGTCGTATGTACGGGATACGCATGGTATACATCGTCCAACGAAATACTTACGTGAAGGTTCCTTCTCAACAATGCAACAACAATAAGAAATAATAAAAGATAAGAATACGAACATAAAGTAAATGGCTCAGTAGAATAGAATAGACATTTTAGTATAAGTATAATACAGGAAGGCACAATGTAGTCCAATATTTACATGTGTATTGGGGAAGGGGAGGATGGGGGCAGTGTATAAACTGAGCATTATAGAGTCTGGTAGCAGCAGTTGTGATGTGTGTGTGTGTAGCATGAATGTATATGTGTTCTGTTGGCTATATTCAAAGGCAATGGATGATGTGCAGCTAGTCAGGGTCTGTGTGTGTGTGTGTGTGTGTGCGTGTGCGTGTGCATGTGTGTGTGTGTGTGAACTCTTTAAGGTGTGTTAGTAAACTACCATTTGGCAGCCGGTCAGGTGCTGTAAGTTTCCACTTTCCCAGTAATCCTCTCTTCTCCACCAATCTGGCTGATTCCCTCTGTCTTTCTTTCCCTCTGTTTCTCTCTCTGTCTCGACATGAAGAGACTTGTCCTTCAGAGCTCCCGACTGCCACAGAAGTAGCCACAGTAGTTCACATACTTCTTAGGTGGTGTCGGCGGCACTCAAACATTGTCTCCCTCTTCCCTGTCCTCCCTTCATCTCCTTCTGTCTCCAGCCCACAGATACCCGATACCAGCCATCATGGCTCAGCAGCTCTGTTTCACCCATTTGCTTTGTTTATCCAAAAAAGTTTAAAGCCCTGTTTATACCTGGTTCTAACATGTCCTTTGTCTTGTTCTTGTCCACATTCTGATTGTGGCCACATTTTTTGACAGGTGTAGACGATTAAAAGACACATTGTGATCAGATTTGTGATCTTCCTGACCACCTCCAGAGGGACAGTGAAACCATTTAAATCATAATTATCCCACCTTCTAAAATCATCAATATGTGTCTTAAAATGTATACAGGTAGACTAGAAGCCACATCCCTTATTGGCAGATGAGTAGCAACCCTGATTAGAAACACCTGCTGGTCATCGGTTGCTCACCTGTGTTCCCTATAAATGCTGTTTTGAATGAAAAATATTTGTACCTAAACACTGAAGAAGGCTGCAAAGCCGAAGCATCTGTGTACGCTATCCCTGCTGCAGTGGGAAAAAAAAATATTTTTGAGCACAGACCCATCACACCTTTTTGCTTATCTACAATAAATAAATAAATAGTATTTTGAAAAAATAATTGTCAATCAATTTGCATACAGTGAGGGACCAGGAAATCTGGTCACAATTCGGACACAGAGGACCGAAATGAGACACATTTTAATACCATGATTAGAGATATTTCTGAAGATGTGAACACAATCAGAATGTGGACAAGATCAGGACAAAGGTATAAACAAGGCTTAATCAAATCAAATCAAGCTTTATTTATACAGCACATTTCAGATGTGGAATGCAACACAATGTACTTCACAGGAAAATATATATAAAAACAATAAAAATAAAGGGGAGGGGACTGTGGGTGGGGGTGGGGGGGGGGTTGAGGATGGTTGAGGAGCAGCTCTTGGAGAACTGTGGGGGGATCTTGGAGGGCTCGTAGCCTGGCGGTTGGGAGCTTGGGCCGGTGGCTGATGGATCGCTGGTTCGGGTCCCCGTTTTTGACCTTGTGGGAGATCTGTCGACGTGCCCTTGAGCAGGGTGTTGACCCTGGTTGCTTCTGTGTGTCGCTCTGGATGGGAGTCTGTTAGTTGACTAATGTGATGTAGTTGTTGAGCGGCTTCACTGCAAGTATATTGTATGTTTTAAATATTCAATAAAAAATAAATAAAAGCACACTAATGGGGATCCATAATAATTACAAATACAAATATAACAAGACAATTAGAAATGCCAGAAGGCTAATTTTTCTAGCTTGTTCGGTAATAATCAGAATAATCTGAGAGTGCTCTTCTCGACCATTAATGGCCTGATAAATCCTACCCCCGCAAACCTATGTGAACTTTCCACGACATCTAAATGTGATGAGTTTGCGGCATACTTCAGAGGTAATATAAAAAACATTAGGCTGGGTATCAGTCAAGCAGGACCTGATGAGAAGTTTGATGGTATATGCCCTAGCCTACCACGCAAAGGCACAATGGAGTTAATGGAGCCAGGAGAGCTTGACATGTATATTATTAATGTTAGCTCTCTGTGTACATCCAAGGGCCAGCTGTGCTGCCCTGTTCTGAGCCAATTGCAATTTTCCTAAGTCCCTCTTTGCACCTGACCACACGACTGAACAGTAGTCCAGGTGCGACAAAGCTAGGGCCTGTAGGACCTGCCTTGTTGATAGTGCTGTTAAAAATGCAGAGCAGCACTTTATTATAGACAGACTTCTCCCAATCCTAGCTACTGTTGTATCAATATGTTTTGACCATGCCAGTTTACGATCCAGGGTTACTCCAAGCAATTTAGTCTCCTCAACTTGCTCAATTTCCACATTATTCATTACAAGATTTAGTTGAGGTTTAGTGAATGATTTGTCCCAAAAACAATGCTTTTAGTTTTTAAAATATTTAGGACTAACTTATTCCTTGCCACCCGTTCTGAAACTAACTGCAGCTCTTTGTTAAGTGTTGCTGTCATTTCAGTCGCTGTGGTAGCTGACGTGTATAGTGTTGAGTCATCCGCATACATAGACACACTGGCTTTACTCAAAGCTAGTGGCATGTCTTTAGTAAAGATTGAAAAAAGTAAGGGGCCTAGACAGCTGCCTTGGGGAATTCCTGATTCTACCTGGATTTTGTTGGAGAGGCTTCCATTAAAGAACACCCTCTGTGTTCTGTTAGACAGGTAACTCTTTATCCACAATATAGCAGGGGGTGTAAAGCCATAACACATACGTTTTTCCAGCAACAGACTATGATCAATAATGTCAAAAGCCACACTGAAGTTTAACAAAACAGCCCCCACAATCTTTTTATCATCAATTTCTCTCAGCCAATCATCAGTAATTTGTGGAAGTGCTTGTTGAATGTCCTTCCCTATAAGCCTGCTGAAAGTCTGTCAATTTGTTTACTATAAAATATCATTTTATCTGGTCAAACACAATTTTTTCCAAAAGTTTACTAAGGGTTGGTAACATGCCGATTGTTTGGCGATTTGAGCCAGTTAAGGGGTTTTTACTATTCTTAGGTAGGGGAATAACGTTTTCTTCCCTCCAGGCCTGAGGGCGCACACTTTCTAGTAGGCTTAAATTGAAGATATGGGAAATAGGAGTGGCAATATCGTCCACTATTATCATCAGTAATTTTCCATCCAAGTTGTCAGACCCCAGTGAATTGTCATTGTTGATCGACAATAATACTTTTTTCACCTCTTCCACACTCACTTTACGGAATTCAAAATTACAATGTTTGTCTTTCATAATTTGGTCGGATATACTTGGATGTGTAGTGTCAGCGTTTGTTGCTGGCATGTCGTGCCTAAATTTGCTAATCTTGCCAATGAAAAAATAATTAAAGTAGTTGGCAATATCAGTGGGTTTTGTGATGAATGAGCCATCTGATTCAATCAATGATGGAGCGGAGTTTGCCTTTTTGCCCAAAATTCATTTAATGTGCTCCAAAGCTTTTTACTATCATTCTTTATGTCATTTATCTTTGTTTCATAATGTAGTTTCTTCTTCTTTTAATTCAGTTTAGTCACATGATTTCTCAATTTGCAGTATGTTTGCCAATCAGTTGTACAGCCAGACCTATTTGCCATCTATTTTGCCTCATCCCTCTCAACCATACAATTTTTCAATTCCTCATCAATCCACAGGGATTTAACAGTTTTTACAGTCATTTTCTTCATGGGTGCATGCTTATTAGTAACTGGGATATGGAATTTCATAAATGTGTCAAGTGCAGCGTCTGGTTGCTCGTCATTACACACCACGGACCAACAAATATTCTTCACATCAACAACGTAGGAATCACTACATAACTTATTGTATGACCTCTTATACACAATATTAGGCCCAGCCTTTGGAACTTTGGTTTTCCTAGATATGGCTACTATATTGTGATCACTACATCCGATGAATTTGGATACTGCTTTCAAACACATTTCTGCAGCATTAGTAAAGATATGATCAATACATGTTCATGATTTAATTCCTGTGCTGTTTGTAACTACCCTGGTAGGTTGATTGATAACCTGAACCAGGTTGCAGGCACTAGTTACAGTTTGAAGCTTTCTCTTGAGTGGGCAGCCTGATGAAAGCTTGTCAATATTTAAATCACCCAGAAAGTATACCTCTCTATTGATATCACATATATTATCAAGCATTTCACACATGTTATCCAGATACTGACTGTTAGCACTTGGTGGTCTATAGCAGCTTCCCACCAGAATGGGCTTTAGGTGAGGCAGGTGAACCTGTAGCCATATTACTTCAACAGTATTTAACATGAGATCCTATCTAAGCTTTACAGGAATGTGGTTCTGAATATAGACCGCAACACCACCCCCGTTGGCATTTATGTATTTTCTGTAAATGTTATAACCTTGTATTGCTACCACTGTATCATCAAATGTATTATCTAAGTGAGTTTCAGAGATTGTCAGAATATGAATGTCATCTGTTACTAGCAAATTATTGATTTCATGAACCTTGTTTCTTAAGCTTATTTTTATCACTTTTCTGGGATGCTTGATTCTTTTTCTTGCTTTACTGGGAAGCTTAGCAGAGGTAGACATACCTGGCCGCGGGGGAAGAAGGCAGGCATGCTGAGATCAATTCTTCTCCTTCTTTCTGGTTCCGACACGCATCTATTTACGCTTAACTGGAGTCGAACAGTGAGCAGCCATTTTCTGGTTCAAGCTAGTAGAGGGGTGCAGTGTTCAAATGTTTTTATTTCTTCATGAAGAGTAATAATCCTTTCTTTAGCTGCATCAAGTTCAATAAATGTTTCACAAATGAAGGTATCCATCGGATCTTTCCCCGTGACAACAACGAACATGTCGCATATTATACATTTAATAGCTCGCGAGTCCCCAGCAGATTCAAATGAGTTTTCACTGATGCATGCCAACAGTCCAAGGGAACAAACATTTCCCGTCTCCGCCTGGGACTTAGATAATATAATAAATAATAATATGCCATTTAGCAGACGCTTTTATCCAAAGTTACTTACAGTCATGCGTGCATACTGTAAGATGCTCCCTCCATGGCCGCGGACGCCCCCACAAGCCCCCCGAACAACTGTGTTGTTGTCTGTCTCTCATTGAGTGTGAGAGCAAGAGAGAAGCGCAGGGGTGCGGGTGATGTCTGGGTCGGTTATCAGTGGCAGGTCGCCGGCTGTTCCTTTCTACGCACCGGCCTGGTTGAGTGTTAGTGTTCTGTATAGCCTCTCAGAGCTGTATCGGGCATGTCCCCAGTGTCTGTAGTCGTGGGGGATACAAAACATACAATTACAGCATTTACTAGCCAACAATTGGGGTCACACTCATACGCTGGAAATTAGCACTTTCCTTTAGTAGTTTTATAACCTGGCTCGGTTGTTGGTATCCAGGTACTAAAGAGTCCGGGGTGAAAAAGTTGAATGAAAAAAGTCGAGCAAGGAAAAAACTAAGACGTTGGTAAATGTGTTAAATGCTGAGTTTTGATTAAACGGTTATTAAAAGTAAAAAAGTCACAGCAAACAGCACGACAACGCGGAAGTGCATTTGCCAAGTTACTCTCTCAGAATATCATAACAGACCTGCAACTTTGACTTTCTCCACTTCCGCTCTGCCTTCCTGCAATTTCTCTTTAATTGATTAGTTTCCTCACTTATCCAAGGGCTCTCCTTTTGGATGTGGCCTTTTTCAACTTTACTGGAGCTATGGCATCAATGGTTGCCCTTAATTTGCTATTAATGTTATCAATTAAATCATCACAAGAGGAAGGCAGAATAGGTGATGGTGTATTGTTCATACACTCAATAAAATCTGTAGTAACTTCAGAGGTAAGATAGCGTTTCTTAATAATGCGTTCAGTATTATCCTGTATTATGGGCAACAAGGTAGTAAAAAATACACAGTGGTGATGTTGCTTTATATGATCAACAATAGAGGATATGTCAATAGAAAGCCCCTTGGTAATAACCAGGTCCAGAGTATGGCCGCGGTTATGGGTGGGCCCAGTAACATGGGATTAGGACGTGGATAGTGAGTAGTACAAAAAGGGATTCCTGTAGAGAGCCCAACAGCAGTGAATCATGGGTAATGTAGTGTGAAGAGGGTGAATAGACTACAAAGGCAGCAGCTAGTTGAAAGCCCAGTGGATTAGTATTGTGTTGGTTTGAATGGAGCCTTGTTGTACTGTAGGGTTAGTTAGCTTGCCTGGGGGAACTGTGAACTGAGCATGTCAGGTATGTTTCTCTATGTCAACATGACCTTGGAGCCTCAACAGCCTTGCATAGCCTTGTGTGTGTGTGTGTTTCATGTTTTTGTGTCATTGTATGTTACGTCATTCTTCTGTCGCGTCTGTGTGTGTCTGTGTGTCACTCTGCTTGGCAAATTAGTTACCCACACTCGTACAGCAGAGTTCGGCCTGTATTGTCTGTGCTCAGAGGCCACACATTTATCCTCTCTCTCTGTCTCTCTGTCTCTGTCCCTCTCGCTCTTCTCCCTATCTCTCCCTCCCTCTTCTTCCTCGATCTCTTCTCCCTCTCTTCTCCCTCTCTTCCCCCTCTCTCCTTCTCTCTCTCTCTCGCTCTATCTCTCGCTCTCTCTCTCTCGCTCTCTCTCTCGCTCTCTCTCTCTCGTGCTCTCTCTTTTGCTCTCCCTCTCTCTCTATTAGAACAGAGCATGAAAGACTGATACATTCTGAGCGGAGGAATGGAGTGAGGGGAAAGAGAGAAAGGAGAAGACATTCAGTTCACTCACAGGGAGCCTCAATCTAATCTATAGAAAGAGAAACAAAAGACAGAAACAGATGGACCGACGGACAGACAGACAACCTTGGCCACACTGAGATATCTCACTTTGTACTAATTGTATTTATTTTCATCTTTTAGTAAAGGTCTACAGAAATTCCTTCACAATTTTACAACAGTTGGTTTCCTTCAGCTCAAGTGATTTTCCTCCACAGTTTTGAATGTAATCTATAGTATGTAGTAGAAGTTTAGAGAACAGTATGGGGAAGACCTGTGGCTGCTGACACAGAAGGATTCAACCAAACACAACTTCCCGAGTCAGCGATCCTATTGTGATTGTACAATACGCGCACGCACGCATGCACGCACGTGCACCCACAAACACACAGTATAAACACTCAGCCCCCTCCTGTACTCCCTGTTCACCCATGACTGCGTGGCCACACGTCTCCAACTCAATTATCAAGTTTGCTGATGACACAACAGTGGTAGGCCTGATTGCCATCATTGACGAGACCGCGAGGGAGGAGGCAAGAGCCCTGGCTGAGTGGTGCCAGGAAAATAACCTCTCCCTCAATGTCAACAAAATAAAGGAGCTGATCGTGGACGACAGGAGACAGCAGAGAGAGCATGCCCTCATCCCCATCAACAGGGCTGCAGTGGAGAGGGTGAAAAGCTTCAAGTTCCTCTGAGTGTACGTCACTGACGACCTGAAATTGTCTATTTACACAGACAGTGTGGTGAAAAAGCGTGTGCGCCTCTTCAACCTCAGGAGGCGGAAGAAATTCGGCTTGGCACCTGACCTTCACAAACTTCTATAGATGCACCATTGAGAGCATCCTGTCGGCCTGGTACAGCAATTGCACCGCCCACAACCGCAGGGCTCTCTAAAGGGTGGTGCGGTCAGTCCAAAGCATCACCGGGGGCACACTGCCTGCCCTCCAGGACATCTACAGCACCCGGTGTCACAGGAAGGCCAAGAAGATCCTGTGGTCCCGTGTAGCTCAGTTGGTAGAGCATGGTGCTTGCAACGCCAGGGTTGTGGGTTCGATTCCCACGGGGGGCCAGTATGGAAAAAAATTATGTATGCACTAAGTCGCTCTGGATAAGAGCGTCTGCCACATGACTAAAATGTAAAATGTAAGATCATCAAGGACCTCAGCCACCCGAGCCATGGCCTGTTCACCCTGCTACCATCTAGAAGGCGGATACAGTACAGGTGCATCAAAGCTGGAACAGAGAGCCTGAAAAACAGCTTCCATCTCCAGGCCATCAGACTGTTAAACAGTCACCACTGGCCGACCTCCGACCAGTACCCTGCCCTGAACCTTACTCACTATCACTAGCTGGCTACCACCTAGTACTCTACCCTGCACCTTACAGACTGCTGCCCTATATACATAGTCATTGAACACTGGTCACTTTAATAATGTTACATACTGTTTTACCCACTTCATATGTATATACTGTATTCTAGAGTGTGCAAAGCTGTCATCAAGGCAAAGGGTGGCTTCTTTGAAGAACTCAATTATAAAATATATTTTGATTTGTTTAACACTTTTTTGGTTACTACATGATTCCATATGCGTTATTTCATAGTTTTGATTTCTTCACTATTATTCTACAATGTAGAAAATAGTAAAAATAAAGAAAAACCCTTGATTGAGTAGGTGTGTCCAAACTTTTGACTGGTACTGTATATTTACATTGCCAAAGCAAGTGAAATAGTTAATAAACTAAAGTGAAATAAACCATAAAAAAAAAAAAGTACAGTAAACACTCACAAATGTTCCAAAAGAATAAAGACATTTCAAATGTTATATTATGTGCAAATAGTTAAAGTACAAAAGGGAAAATAAATACACATAAATATGGGTTGTATTTACAATGGTGTTTGTTCTTCACTGGTTGCCCTTTTCTTGTGGCAACAGGTCACACATCTTACTGCTGTGACGGCACACTGTGGTATTTCACCCAATAGATATGGGAGTTTATCAAAATTGGGTTTGTTTTCAAATTATTTGCGGGGCTGTGTAATCTGAGGGAAATATGTGTCTCTAATATGGTCATACATTTGGAAGAAGGTTAGGAAGTGCATCTCAGTTTCCACCTCATTTTGTGAGGCCTTTCTCAATAGCAAGGCTATGCTCACAAAGCTTTCCTTATGTGTCTCTCTCTCTCTGACATTGCTCGTTTTGATAGTTTTTATCTTTATTTTTGGGATTTGTGCGTATTGCTAGGTATTACTGCACTGTTGGAACTAGAAACACAAACATTTTGCTGCACCGGCGATAACATCTGCAAATATGTGTACACGACCAATAAACTTTTTATTTGATTTGAACACACAGTCAAGGCCTCTCTGTCCATTAAAGGTACAGTATGTAGCTTTGTGCACGACTTTGTGTGTTGGAATGTGCCAGTATTCCTTTGAATCCTCCTAGTAGTTGTATTCAATCAATCAAATAAAATGAATTTATAAAGCCATTTTTACATCAGCAGATGTCACAAAGTGCTGTACAGAAACCCAGCGTAAAACCCCAAACAGCAAGCAATGCAGAAGCACAGTAGCTAGGAAAAACACCCTAGAAAGGCAGGAACCTAGGAAGAAACCTTGAGGAACCAGGCTCTGAGGGGTGGCCAGTCCTCTTCTGGCTGTGCCGGGTGGAGATTATAAGAGTACATGGCCATTAAGGCCAGATCGTTATTCAAGGTGTTCAAAGGTGACCAGCAGGGTCAAATAATAATCACAGTGATTGTAGAGGGTGCAATAGGTCAGTACCTCAGGAGGAAATGTCAGTTGGCTTTTCATAGCCAAGCATTCAGAGGTCGAGACAGCAGGTGCAGTAGAGAGAGAGAAAGTCGAAAACAGCTGGTCCGGGACAAGGTAGCACGTCCGGTGAACAGGTCAGGGTTCCATAGCCGCAGGCAGAACAGTTTAAACTGGATCAGCAGTATGACCAGGTGGACTGGGGACAGCCAGTAGTCATCAGGCCAGGTAGTCCTGAGGCTTGGTCCTAGGGCTCAGTTCCTCCGGGAGGGGAGGGAGAGAGGGAGTTAGAGGGAGCATACTTAAATTCACACAGGACACCAGATAAGACTGGAGAATTACACCAGATATAACAGACTGACCCTAGCCCCCCCAGCACATATACCATTGCAGCATAGATACTGGAGGCTGAGACGGGGAGGTTGGGGGAGATTGATTGATTGATTCTAGTTGTATTCTCTTGGATTGGGAAGTGTGTTTTTGTATGTGTGTGTCATACCCTTGTACCCTGGTATCTGTTGCCTATATATGAGCTGACTTGTACAATATGAGATAATCTGGTATAAATAAAGTTGCCCACTTATTTTGGATTGTTCGGTTTAAATAAATAGGTCTCACTCACCAGATCATTCTTTAACTAATCTCTCGTGGACAGACTACGTAAATGGTACCGTAGATGCACAAGATAATGAGCAGCATTAGTCACTCAGTTTCAAGAAATGGTTTCGTACTATGTATATTATGCGTATGATATGGTTTTATAATGTAATATGTATTATATTATTAATTTATATTTAAAATATCTGTTCGTTTTTGTGTAGATTCGTCAATGTTCCCAGAGGATGAAGGTATAGAGATGGATTCAGTCAGCTGGACTTCCAACACTAAACTCCCCGGCACCCAATCAGAGACCCCCATTTCTTCTGGACGCTTCTCTTCCTGGGTGACCTTCGACGATGACGAGGAGGACAAGCCCCACCTCCACCGCCGGGAGCAGCCATCCCACATCCGATTGGATAATCTCAGCCCCTTCCAGGATGCCAACAGTAACCTGATTGGTTCTCCTCCCAACGTTTGGAAGCAGAACGGGACCCAGCAGAACCAGAACCGCCACCTCCTGGACCTGACGCCAGACGGAAACCCTCCTAGAACCCTTCTGACTGAACCTATAACAGCTCCCCTGCTCCCCGGCAGCACTAAACCCTACACCAAGAAGAACCCTTTCCTGTGTGAAGAGTTCAATGACATCCAGCCCTCTCCCATCAACCCCTTTAGTTCCTACTTTGACTGTAAAAAGGAAGTGACATCACCGATGATCCAGAGTAATGGCTCCGCCCACCACCGGGAGAGCTCTCCCTGTGCCTTCTCCTTTAGCTCTCCTTTCTTCCAGTCTCTCAGCTCCCACAGCCAAGAGGCCAAACGAGAGTCCATTCTAGTTTTCTCCTCCGAGTTTGAGCCCACCAGAGGAGGAGGAGGAGGAGGAGAGACTGTCAGCCATGTCACTCCTCCCTTAGACAGACTAGACCTGGATCAGCTGAGAAACCTCCAGATCACAGACCCAGACGATCCAGGCAGCCCCACTCTGCCTGATGACTCAGTGGAGGATGCGGAGGAGGCAAAGGAAGATGGGATGGAGGGAGAGGATGAGAGCGCCCCCTACCTCCCAGATCACATGACCTCCCAAGATGGCTGGGCCATGTTGCTCCGTATACCAGAGAAGAAGAACATCATGTCGTCACGCCACTGGGGGCCTATCTATGTCCGTCTGTCTGACAACGGCGTGCTCCAGATGTTCTACGAAAAAGGTCTGGAAAAACCCTTCAGGACCCTGAAGCTGGACCCTCGCCATGAGGCGGCTGAACACCGCCTGCAGAACTACGAAGAAGCCGGCCGCGTCCACACTCTCAGTGTGGACCTCGTCCAATACCGCGAGAGGAGACGAATCCAGCCGAAGTCGCCCGTCACACACCAGCCAATCCGTGAGCAGCTGGTGAAGCTGGGCACCACCTGTTACCACGACTTCCTGAGTTTTCGTCACGCGCTGGTGGAGGTGCTGAGGCAGTTGCCGGCAGTGACGGGCGGGGCGTTGCCGGGGACGACGGGGTCGCCCATAGGGGCGGGGCTGACAGAGGAGGAGGTGCAGGTGGAGGTGAGGGACGAGTTCTACGGGACGGTCGCCGCAGGAGATGGGAGGATTCTGAAGCAGCTTGTGATGACTCGTGTGCACGTGCTAGCCTTCCTCTCTGGGTCGGCAGGCTGCCGCCTCGGACTCAATGATGTGCAGGTAAAAGAGAAGGAGAGAAAGAGAGTGGGTTAAAACAGACGTTCAGTTACACGAGTGAAAGGGGAGGGTGGTTCATGTTAGGTAGCTTATAGGTGTGTGAAAGAGGGATTTTTGTAGGGCTCAAATTGTAACCATTTTGATAGATAATTGCAGTGGAGGCTGCTGAGGGGAGGATGGCTCATAATATTGGCTGGAATGGAGTCAATGGAATGGTATGAAACACATCAAACATGGTTTCCATGCGTTTGATGCCATTCCATTGACTCCATTCCAGCCATTATTATGAGCCGTCCTCCCCTCAGCAGCCTCCACTGAATCATTGGTATGAGAGGAGGATTTGGATGGTGAGATGTGGATGGTGAGATATTCGCCCTAGAGTTCTGCAGACACTTATTCAGAGAAAGTTACAAACATTTAAATGCATGTATACATGAAAGTGTTAAACCCCTCTCCCGATGTTGTTCGTCCAGGTCAAAGGTAAGGAGGTGGTCTCCAGACACGACATTATCCCCAACACCACCACACGCTGGATCTGCTTGCGTGACTGCGAGCTTCACGACGAACACGCAGACGAACTAGAGTTCCTGTCGTCACGCCAAGTTGTCTTCACACCGCCACCCTGCCGCCGCTTCCAGCTGCTCGCCTTCCGCACGGCCTTCGCAGAGAAGACCCTCCCCTTCACGCTGCGCACCGTCGCCTCCGTCCGCGGCGCCGAGGTCACCCTGCAGTCCTGGCTGCTGATGTCACAGGGGTTCTCATCCAATCGGGACGCGTTGAACCTCATCCCCTGCGAGAATGTGGCGGTAAAATTATAATTGAATATCGTGTCTCCAACAGTTTTATTAATGAACTTCACTTCCCTCAGTCATTTGCTAACATTGATTATCATGCCTACCCCTAGATACGCTACCCTATCCCTGAGATTTGGGCCAAGAACTTCCGTCGGGACGGGGTGATGGGGGAGAGGTCACTGAAGGCGAGGTTCAACAAGGGTGCCAGCTTCGGCACGCCGAGTACTTCCGGGTCAGAGCCAGTGATGAGGGTGACCCTTGGCACGGCCAAGTATGAACAGGCTTTTAAAGCTGTGGTGTGGAGGCTCAGCCGCCTGCCTGACAAAAACTCTGGTAAGAAGTAGGGACGTTGTTGGGGTAATACTCAGTATGATAACGATCTCTATTCTCACTGTATAAATGCAAAAATACACAGCTATTTCACTAGCGATGCACAAACCTTTGGTAAGGAGGGAAAGAGTTTGAGGCGATACCCTGCTATTGTCACTGTGAAAAGGGCTAGATCTATAGTTGTTTTACCAGTCACACCTGACAGCAGAGAGATGGCTCATTTCGGACACTATGGGCTGGTTTCCCAGACACAGATTAAGCCTGGTCTAAAAACGAATGTTCAATGGAGAATCTCTATTTAAATAGCTCTTTAGCTATTTCACTAGGCGTAATCTGTGTCAGGGGAAACTGGCCCTAAATATCTATACATGTGCGGAGGATCAGGTCCATCCCCTTACATTCTCAGTGCCAGTCAGTGTTAGTGGAGCTGGTTTATATTTCACCCAACAGTGAGAGATGATGAGCATTGATCTGTTTCTGCTGTCATTACACTGTGCAGACTGTCAATAGTCCTTATCCCAGGCACTGTCAATATCATAGTGTGCGTATGTGTTGTAGAGTTGTTTATGTGTGTGCATGCAGGCATGTATCCGTGAATGATTGCGTGCATCTGCGCCTCTGCGTGTGTGTATGCGCCCATGTGTGTGTGCACTCGTGCACGTGCCTGTGCATGTGTATGAGTTTGTGTGTTCTCCCTGGCCCCAGTCCAGTGTTGGTATGTCTCTGTCAGAATGCGGTCCCCTCCAGGCCTTTCAATAGGCTGTCAGCATGGCTGCCTGTCCTGAGTACTGATTGGCCAGACAAAGCCCTGGCTGTCACCATGCATTACCTCACAAACCCACAGGCCACAGGCTTCTATTGTAAATACATGCTCTGCCACGGGCTGCCCCCCCCCCCCCTTCTATTGTGGGCCCCTCTCTTTCTTCCCTCATTCTCTCCCCCCTTTCTTCTTTCTCTCTTTACCCTCTGCCTCTCTTCCCTCTCTCTCACTTTTCCTCTCCTTTCCCCTCTCTTTAGCTCTCGCCCTTGCTTCAGCTCCTCTCCCTCCTCCTCATCTCCCCCTCTCTACTTAACTGGGCCAAGCCTGCCCTCCATTTTCTCTCTCTCTTCTCTTTCTTTTGTCTGCACCATCTTTTGTCTTTCTGTCTGCCTTGCTTTTTCTTTCTCTCTCTTCTTTGTGTTCCTTCTTTTCTTTCTTCATGCTCATTCGTCCCTTAGTTATATGTGTGGTACAGTCCACACCATGATGTCAACTCTGGGGCTGTAATTCCTTGCACCACAAATGAGAGAATCATGGTGGTATGCTGGTTAACATTTCACTGCTACAGTCCTCTTCTCAAAAGACAGTGTGTACAACAGAGGATATTCTATCTGACCTCTGACCTCACCTCATGGCACTTCCTGTTTTGACCCCTCTGGGTGGCCCGTCCCGTCCGTGCTCAGTGTTATGATGTTCTTGGCATAACTCACCCTCTCTGTGGCCCTGTCCAGAGACAACTGCTAGCCCCTTCCCCTAGGCACTTCATGTAGACCTGAAAGAATTGGATAGGTATGGTAATAGTTGTCACCTGATAAGTTTGATGTAGATTGCAATATTGCTTACACCTATCCAATCTACACATGGTTAGGGGTAAGGGTTTGCTCTCCCTTTCTTTCTGTGCTCTGTGTGTGTGTGTGTGTGTGTGTGTGTGTGTGTGTGTGTGTCTGCGTGTGCGGACCCACCAGGAGGACAATCATGCTCGACCCAGAGTGATCGCTGATGATGATGAATGTGTGTGTTTGCGTACGAGGTGTGTGTTGATATGTGTGTTAATGTATGTGTGTCTCTCCCCCTGGCAGCGTTGGGTCACCCCCACACCTTCTTCTGTCGTCTGGAGCTTGTTTCGGACCGGGAGGTGCCAGCCTCGCTGCAGAGCCACCTAGAGGTAGAGTTTGACATGCCTGCCGCCTCTGCCTCCAAAGCCACCGTCCGCTCCCTCTCTGTAGAGGACAGGACAGATGTCAAGAAGTGGATCAACTACAAATCACACTACTCCTACCAGGTAATAGACCAGGGTGTTTGTGTGAGGAGTTCTAGCCTTTTGTGAATGGGCTGACATGGTAAAATGACATACACACACCCAAACACACACGTTGGGTGTCCTCCGTAACCTTCTGGCTCAGCCACGGGAGCTGTTTTCTGTGTGTGTATGTAATGTGTAATTAGGCACGATGAGCAACCCCTCTGGCTCCCACTAACAGTAGCTAACACAGTAGTCAGCAGTAGTCGGCACAGTTGCTGCAGATCAACACAAACAACAATTAACGCAGGGCCCGTATCCACAAAGCATCTCAGAGTAGGAATGCTGACCTGGAACAATATAATCAGGGCTAGTTTTCCCTGTTCAGGGCCCGTATCCACAAAGTGTCTCAGAGTAGGAGTGCTGATCTAGGATCTGTCCATATAGTCTTATTCATAATGATCTAAAAGGCTAAACTGATTATAGGTCAGCACTCGTACTCTGAGACTCTTTATGGATACGGGCCCAGGCCACACGTACAGTAAGAAAGCCCTGTTATCATATAGTACAACAGTAGGATAACCATGTTATTATACAGTGAGCTACGCTATAGTAGTAATTATAGCAGTGGTTTGGTTCTTCTAAAAGTATTTTAGGTGAGTCTCAAGGACCATTCAGATTAACGATTTTTAAACAAGGTCAATATCCTTCACGTTGGTTAATATAAAGTCATTTATATTGTAAAGTTCACTGTGTGTACAGGTTAATTCCCACGTGTACACTTAGTGGAAAGCTTCAGGAGCACAGTGAGTGTTAGACAGATGACAGCTGGTAAGGATCAGCTGGTGGTATATAACTAGCGTGGCTAGCCAGAGCCGAGTCCAACCCAGGGATCTCTATCTATATCCAGGTCAAGGCATCAGCCAGGGTAGACACCTCACCAGATCAACCTGCTTCATGTGGTAGGCAGCGCTACGACACTAACCTCTGCTCAGACTTTCCTCTACCTCCGACTTCTCTCTTCTCTAAACAGAGACATGGATGGATTGCCTTGGTTGTGTGTGGGAATGTAGCATATTATCTGTCTGTCTGTCTGTCTGTCTGTATGTCTGTCTGTCTGTCTGTCTGTCTGTCTGTGTCTGTCTGTCTGTCTGGTCACTGATCTATCTCGTCACTGATCTAAATCTATCTATCTCACTGTATGGGCTATGATCGCCACCTTGTGGCCAAAGACAATCACACCTTCATTTAAGTAGACCGTATCGCTCACTGACGTTCTTATACAATACAACTTTATGTCCATTAGAGTTACAGCGAACAATGGAAATGTGTCTTCTGCTCTGTTCTCAACCCCCCCGACAGCACACGTCCCACATACATTTGAGACGAGCACAGGGTCAAGCTGCAGTGCAGTTCTTGGTTTGAGACTCCACAACAGATCTATATACTTTAGAGATCACCTTTAGTGCTTCCTAAGCAGTAGGCCTCCATAGGTGTCCTTGTGTTTGCCTTTCTGACCATGTTGTCCCTTCTGTCCCCCAGGTGCCTATAGAACAGAAAACAGGTGGCCTCTCAGAGAGCAGCAGCCCTACACTGGACCAGGACCAGCCTGGAGAATGTGCACAGCAGTGAACACACGCAGACGGACGGATGCAGGGAGGGCGGGAGGATTTCATTACTGTTTATTTCACAGGAGAAGGGAGAAAAGTCACTTTTTGCACTTTGAAGAACTGTACCGGAGGACGAGTTGGTCGATGTTTGTGCATAGACTGAATGTACACTGGACATAACTGATCGTAGACTGGACATCAACTTGACGTAGACTGGGTCTAGACTGGAAGTACAATGGTCGTAGACTGGACATAGACTAGATCTAGACTAGACAGACTGGTTATAGACGGGTCTTAGACTGGATAAAGACTGGATGTAGACTGGGTATGACTAGATGTAGACTAGATAAACTATCACCTGGCAGTTTATTAGGTACACCACCCCGTTCACGAAAATGGATCTCTCCAACAGATAGTGAGTCACGTGACCATGGCTTGCTATATAAAGCAGGCATCGAGGCATTCAGTTATTGTTCGATTGAACGTTAGAATGGGCAAAACAAGTGACCTAAGCAACTTTGAGCGTGGTATGATCGTCGGTGCCAGGCGCGCCGGATCCAGTACCTCAGAAACGGCCGCCCTCCTGGGCTTTTCACGCACGACAGTGTCCAGGGTTTACCGAGAATGGTGCGACAAACAGAAAACATAGAGTCAGCGGCAGTCCTGTGGGCGAAAACAGCTCGTTGATGAGAGCGGTCGAAGGAATGGGCAAGAATGGTGCAAGCTAACAGGCGGGCCACAAACAGACAAATAACGGCGCAGTACAACAGTGGTGTGCAGAACGGCATCTCGGAACACACAACTCATCGATCCTTGTCACGGATTGGCTGCTGCAGAAGACGACCACACCGGGGGTTCCACTCCTATCAGCTAAAAACAAGAAGAAGCAGCTCCAGTGGGCACGTGATCACCAACACTGGACAATTGAGGAGTGGAAAAACATTGCCTGGAACATGACAGCGAGCTCAGTTTACTTGAGTGGCCTGCGCAGTCCCCAGACCTCATCCCAATAGAGCATCTTTGGGATGAGATGGAATGGGACGTTCGCAGCATGATGTACCGCCGTCCAATCTGCAGCAACTGCGTGATGCCATCGCGTCAGCATGGTCCAACATCCCTGTGGAACGTTTCAGACACCTTGTAGAATGCCCAGAAGAATTCAGGCTGTTCTGGAGGCAAAGAGGGTTCTGACCCGGTACTAGATGGGTGTACCTAATGAACTGGTCGGTGAGTGTAGACTGGACTTTGGTCATAGACTGGATATGACTAGATATAGACTGGACTAAACTGGTTGTAGAATGGATATGACTAGATGTAGACTGGATATAGGCTGTACTTAAACTAGTCGGAGACTGGATATGACTAGATGTAAACTGGATATAGACTGGATTTAAACTAGTTGTATACTGGGGAAACTCAGCAGACTGGGGGCTAATTAGTGTTTTTGCTTTATTCATTTGTTTGTTTTCTTTAAAATGTTGATTTGGCCAGACCTGTTTACTGAGGGAGAGCTATTAGTTTTATATGATGATTCATTTATTGTGAGTGGATCGGCTTGACCTTGTGGTCTTACCCCATTGGGATACAGCGTACAGCAAGGGCAACGTTACAGATCGTTCAGATAGAAATGTATTGTGTAGAACAGTTGATTGTCTGTGAGAGTCAAAGATTGCAGGATGATGGGGATTAGTTTGACATTGTAAAGCCCGGCATTTCAGTAAACCAGGACTTTGGGATAAGTGAAATAAGTGCCCTGATTTCAGGAGTACAGTCATTACGGTCTGTAGAGTGGATTTCATGCGCTCTGAGCCTAATCGAAGCACTAGCTAATGTGCTTCTACAGTATGTGTTTGCTTCAGTGTTCATTGACCTTTCATACAATTCTCAATCAATAGATGTAAGAGGCTTACATTAGTTTACATAGCAGAGCCAAAGTGGCTCTTCAATATGCCACCTAGATAAAATATCCTTTCATGTAGTGTAGACTTTGAAACTTACTAGTTCTATGTATTTTCAACAGTTTTTATTTTCAGTGTCAGTGTTGGTTCACTATTCAGTATTCTACTGAATGGTCTTGTGTTCAGTCAGGTGTTGGGTAAGCATAAATGCTTTCTGCTTTTCTCTCTCGCAAAGTGTAATGTTCTTCCATAAGGTCTTAACATTATGTACTTCGGTCCTGTCATTTCACATGGTAGTCTTAACCAGTCTAAACGTGAGTTAACAACAGTCAATACTGCTATTGATGATGATGATGATGCAGAGTTGTAATACGCTAATGACAACAAATTGTAGTTTGGCTATTTTGGCTGTACTTGGTAATATAATGAAAACTGCTGCATTGTTTTGTATCAATTCATATTTTTCTTTGTAAAGGATTATTATTTTTTTTACATGTACAATGTGCATCCTTACTACTAACATTGACTCAATGTGAACAAGATACTGGATGTACTAAATATAAATATATTCTGCACTGGACATCATCTACAGGTCTAAACACAGATGTAAACTCTCTTTCTAGCTGCTCCATTGTGTAGTTGGTCACAACTGTAGGTTACTGTTGTCTCTCAGTTGGTACATTGTGTGCAGAAAATGCTTCTTTGTGAAAATTGCCCTACTTGCATCTCAAAACATCACTTAGCAGAGGGAATTTTCTTCTCAACAGCGCAACAAATCAAACTCAAGAAATGTTTTGATAAGGGGGATTGTTGTGGTTTAGGTTTGCACAATGTGTTCTTGTCGCTATGAAACATGAAATCATTAATTGTAATTATATAGAGAGTGAATAGTTCATCTATTATGTTTATTTTTTCTCTAGATGATAAACAGGTTCTCACATTTGAGTTTGCTATAACTGTATGCCACAATTAATTATCTTTCTTTTTCTTCTTTTTTTACACGTGAAATTTGTCAAGTGAGTGGAATGTTAGAAAACAGGTCTTAACAGGATCTGGGTTACCTAGTTTACCATCTCTGAGAGAAAAACAACAACATGGAAATGTTTATTTTTGACCGAGAGGAAGGTCAATCCAGATCTGGATGGGAAACTAGTCCGGAAAATCCTATACAATAGAACATTTGAATCATTTTTAAAGATTTTCAAGCTTGAGATATCTAGACCTCTTGAGACCACATTTGATTTAAGAAAAGCCTGTTGTATACTGTAAGCCCAGTACATTTTAATGGTTTTCCAAGAAAACTTTGCAGTCTGACAACGTTATGACATTTTTATTCTTTATGACAAAACATCATATGACTGTGCTCTGCTTCTGTATACCCTAAAGAGATGCATTCTGGGTCATGGGATCAGTCTGTTTTGGTAACATGGTTTTGTGTTTCATACATGGCAACTGTTTATATCATTAGCTGCAACCTGTAAATAATCCACTCTGCAACACTAGACGGATAAGATCTGTTCCTTTGACAGATCCAACTGGAGTACTCAAGAATGCTAAAGAGGTATATTTGATGAAAATGATACTACAAACTGGAAAAAGGAATTAAATATATATTTTTCTCTTGAGTATTGCTTTTTTCTGCTTTTTTGAACTACATACAGGAGGCCCTGCAAAACAAAATCTCACTAACACATGACTGACAGTTAGACAATCCTAGGATACACACTGCTACACCCCAGCTGTTCTTGCGTATTCCGTTTTCTTCTGTTGCTTTGTTCTCTTTGTTGCACTGTTCCTCACACAAGCCGAGAGTAGTAGCACCTCTGCTTCAGTTCCATTCTAGTCCAGTTCCAGTCAACTCAGAAATTCAATATACAACATGAATTTAAAAAATACACAAGATATAAATTAGAGGCATTTCCATTGTCCATGTCCAGTCTGATTCCTCAATTCAATATTTCCAAACTGGTTGGTCATCGTAAAAAAAAAAATATATGTTTTACAAGGTCAGCCATAGTACGAGCCCCTGGAGCAAATTAGGGTTAAGTGCCTTGCTCAAGGGCACATCAACAGATTTTTCACCTTGTTGGCTCGAGTATTAGGGTTGCTGGTCCAATACTCTAACCTGCTAGGCTACCTGCCACCCTAGGTCACAGATCAAGACTTCATTGTGACCAGACATATGGTTTTGTCTGTATGAAAGGTTCGGGAACCACTGTCCCATTCAACTGGAGAACCAACAGAATCCAGCCTCTCAGCTGTGGTTCTCGTTCTCCCTGGTGCGTGGCAACACCTTGGATCCCTCCAGTTTGATGACCTGCTCCTTGGTGTGTCTACGGTCTCTGCTTCTGAGGAGCGCCAGAATTTGGGTTCCAGGACGTGGGGACCCCTTTTCTCCTCCTGCCCATGACGGGCTGTGCTCCTCGGTAGAGCTGGGCCTGGTGTTGACACAGACCCACACGGCTCAGCAGCATCAGGACGTCCACGTGGAAGGCCAGTGTCAGGATACTGTACAGGAACGGGTTGGCACACGAATTCAACGAGTAGAACAACACCAGCAGCACCTGGAAGAGATGAGCGGGTGTCAAGATGATGACTGATGAGCAGATTAAGAAGATTTTGAAGATGAGTGGATGAATGAAGGTGACACATAGGAGGATGAAGGACTTGAATTAAAGTAATTCCATTCCATTTGATCAACCAATTGGATGAAATTGGACAATGATGAATATAGGAGGAGTGAGGTGGAGAACCATTGAGTCGGTGACGGTTATGAGTGGGCGGTGCAGCGCAGCGAACAGGCCATAGAAGGAGATGGGCGCCAGGCACAAGAAGTCGGTGAAGATGAGCACGGCCATGCGTTTAACCATGCTGGCGTCCCCTCGGCTCAACGGATGTTGCGGGTTGTGCACCATGCAGTAGATGTGCAGGTAGCACACACACACCACCACAAAAGCCAACACATTCAGCGCAAGCAGGTCTACCACGTAGACCATTGCGGCGGTCGAGTCTGTGTCCATGAGCAGACAGATACTAACCCTATTGTAGCTGCTAACGGCAGGTAGTGGAAGCACAGCTAACACCAGGCACAGCCGCCAGCCGGCTAGCATTAGCACCGCTACATGGCGGTCAGCGTGTAGACTGACAGCTCGCTGGCGAACACCGTGAGCGCCCCGGTCAGTTGGCAGCCTCTGCCAGTCGATGGCGTAGTGGTGGTACTGGGAGCACATGTAGAGGTCCACAGACGCAATGAGCAGAAAGTACACGCCCATGCAGAGGTCATGGCAAGGTTGCACAGGAGGAAGCGGATGATTGTCCGTTTGTAGTGGCTGGTCAGCAGGACGAACAGGACCAGGAGGTTAGCAAGAACGGCTAGCAGGCTGACCAGCCACACTGACACCCGCAAGCACCCCAGGCTCATCACGACCTCACAGGGGTTGAAGGCGTCGGGCAGAGGTGTGCAGGGGACCCCCTCGTCCTCCAGGTCGTTGTCACACAGTGTGTAGTCGAAGCTTTCATCTGGGCCCTCCATAGGGAACACTATTGATGGGCCGTTACTGAAGCACTCGCCTGATGGGGGACAGCTGTAGTTACCGTAGTAGTGCTGGTAGTCATAGAGGTAGTTGGGGCTGCCGCTGGTGGGATGGCGGTACTGGGGGTCTCAGGGGGAGGGCTCGCGCCCCTCGTAGTCCTAAGAGGGGGTCCCAGAGGACCTCTTGGATCGCTGACTTCTGGCAGAGCTGGTCAGGTTGCAAATAACAGACTCCACGTGTCTAGAAGATTAAAGATCCACATGAGCATGGTCCCAGACAAAAAAGCTAATAGGTTAAATACAGTCACTAGTGAAAGTCTACACACCCCTTGCACAATCTTCCTGCCTTAAAATGTTATCTGAAAAGGGATTTCATTTTTCCTACTGATCTACACAAATTATAGAAAAATGTTCTAATTAATATAAAATGAAAAATGAAGATGTATTGATTGCGTATGTCTTCACACCCCAGAGTTAATACTTAGTGGAACACCTTTGGCAAACATTACAGCTGTGAATATGTTTTTAAATAAGATTCCACCAACCTTGCACAACTCTTAACGCCTGTAAGTCTAAGAGGGAATATTGAATTCGGCCTTTACTGCTATAGCCTAGATAAACGCATTGAATAACACATTCATAAATGGCAAAAAATACAGTAAAAAAAAAAATCATAAGAAACAAGGTTTTGAAGTGCCTGTCCCATATCTAAGAGATATAAGAAAGCTCAGGAAATACACTACATGAAAAAAAAGTATGTGGACACCTGCTCATCGAACATCTCATTCCATAATCATAGGCATTAATATGGAGTTGGTCCCCCACTTTGCTGCTATAACAGCCTCCACTTTTATAGGAAGGCTTTCCACTAGATGTTGGAACATTGCTGTGGGGACTTGCTTCCATTTAGGCACAAGAGCATTCGTGAGGTCAGGCACTGATGTTGGGCGATTAGGCCTTCGATGGGGTTGAGCTCAGAGCTCTGTGCAGGCCAGTCAAGTTCTTCCACACCGATCTCGACAAACCATTTCTGTATGGACTTGCTGAGAGAGGCTGTATTTCAAAGTATGTATTTTTCTCAATAGATTTTTGTGCAAATGGGACAGTGAATAAATCCAACTCTGATTTGGTGCACTCCCCAGACATACTATGTAATAGAGCCATCACACCTTTAAAGTATGATTTTAAACAACCTTGCTTTGTTTGCTCTGTGAGGCCTCTGTGAGGCCTCTGTGCTGCTCATTTTCTTTTATATGGGACTGACAAGCTGCCATGGATAGACGTCACAAAGTAACTTAATGACATGATCTAACCATGATTGTAAAGAACCACTATTGCTAACACATACAAATGTGCGCTCTCATCTGAACATGAATAAATAGGCAACTTTAATTTGGTCTACACGCAACAGCGCGAGATAACAAGCAATATACTGTATGTTTAGTCTGGCAGTGACCCCCAGTCATGGCAGGGTCTGGCCACTAGAGGGAACTACCAGCAAGAAAACGGTCAATACTGTGAGGAACTCATCAAGCCCAGTAGGCCTATCTGCTATGTTCTTGTATTATATGGGGCTCTGTATGGATTTTGCTTTGTGCACGGGGGCATTGTCATGCTGAAACAGGAAAGGGCCTTCCCCAAACTGTTGCCACAAAGTTGGAAGCACAGAATCGTCTAGAATGTAATTGTATGCTGTAGCGTTCAGATTTCCCTTCACTGGAACTAAGGGGCCTAGCCCGAACCATGAAAAACAGCCCCAGATCCATTATTCCTCCTCCACCAAATTTTACAGTTAGCACTATGCATTGGGGCAGGTAGCGTTCTCCTGGCATCCGCCAAACCACGATTCATCCGTTGGACTGCCAGATGGTGAAGCGTGATTCATCACTCCAGAGAACGTGTTTCCACTGCTCCAGAGTCCAATGGCGGCGAGCTTTACACCACTTCAGCCGACGCTTGGCATTGCGCATGGTGATCTTAGGCTTGTGTGCGGCTGCTCGGCCATGGAAACCCATTTCATGAAGCTCCCAACAAACAGTTATTGTGCTGACGTTGCATCCAGAGGAAGTTTGGAAGTCAGTAGTGACTTTTGCAACCAAGGATACAACGCTCTATGCACTTCAGCACTCGGCGGTCCTGTTCTGTGAACTTGTGTGGCCTACCACTTCGCGGCTGAGCCGTTGTTACGCCTAGACGTTTCCATTTCACAATAACAGCACTTACAGTTAGTTGACCGGGGCAGCTCTAGCAGGGCAGAAATATGACGAACTGACTTGTTGGAAAGGTGGCATCCTATGACGGTGCCACGTTGAAAGTCACTGAGCTCTTCAGTAAGGCCATTCTACTGCCAATGTTTGTCTATGGAGATTGCATGGCTGTGTGCTCAATTTTATACACCTGTCAGCAACAGGTGTGGCTGAAATAGCCGAATCCACTAATTGGAAGGGTTCTCCACATACTTTTGTATATATAGTGTATGTGGAAGGGGTTGTCTAAACCTCAACTCAAGTTGAACATTCCCTGACTTGATCAAGGAGACCTGTTGTCCACACTCCTCGTCTGGTGTAGACTTGAAAGCATACAAAGCATAACCGTGCAAGAAGTCTGACCTATCAATAGCCAATACTTGATCCTTTAAGTGTTTCCCTGAAGCCAAGGCCAATTGTTAAATTTCACGCACTGCTGATCCTGAACCATAATCTGTCTGGAATGGTTTGCTTGGAAACTGTTGTCCGTCTACATACATAGCCATGAATTCCATATTATAATGTTTGAAGTTAAAAGTACTCTTATTTTATGCACCTGTAAAACTATCATCGTCCACCAGACCGATAACTATGCATTTTGGTAGCGGTCCTAGAAACAAATTCTCTTGATTACACACACGGTTACCTGAAGCTAAACTAAATGTCTTCATACACACCCTTTCAATTGGGTACTTTGCAGTTGTTGAAAATAGTGTTTGGGCATGTCCATGTTTCACAGCTGGTGGGCCTCCTGAGTGGAGCAGCGGTCTTAGGCACTGCATTGCAGTGCTTGAGGCATCACTACAGACCTGGGTTCGATCCCAGGCTGTGTCACAACCGGCCATGACCGGGAGTTCCATAGGGCGGAGCACAATTGGCCCAGCGTCGTCTGGGTTAGGGGAGGGTTTGGCCGGGGGAGCTTTACTTGGCTCATCACGCTCTAGCGACTCCTTGTGGCGGGCCGGGCGCCTGCAGGCTGACTTCGGTCATCCGTTGAATAGTGTTCCCTCAGACACATTGGTGCAGCTGGCTTCCGGGTTAAGCGGGCGGGTGTTAAGGAGCGCGGTTTGGCAGGTCATTTTTCGGAGGATGCATGAATCGACCTTCGCCTCTCCCGAGCCCGTTGTGGAATTGCAGCGATGAGACAAGATCATAATTGAAATTGGGAGAAAAGGGGGGTAAAATACAAAAAAGACATACTCTACCGTTCAAAAGTTTGGGGTCACTTAGAAATGTCCTTGTTTTAGAAAGAAAAGCCATTTTTTTGTCCATTAAAATAACATGTGCACCGGGGCCTCCCACTCCTCTTTCTATTCTGGTTAGAGACAGTTTGCGCTGTTCTGTGAAGGGAGTAGTACACAGCGTTGTACGAGATCTTCAGTTTCTTGGCAATTTCTCGTATGGAATAGCCTTCATTTCTCAGAACAAGAATAGACTGACGAGTTTCAGAAGAAAGTTATTTGTTTCTGGCCATTTTGAGCCTGTAATCAAAACCACAATTGCTGATGCTCCAGATACTCAACTTGACTCAAGAAGGCCAGTTTTATTGCTTCTTTAATCAGCACAACAGTTTTCAGCTGTGCTAACATAATTGCAAAAGGGTTTTCTAATGATCAATTAGCCTTTTAAAATGATAAACTTAGATTAGCAAACACAACGTGCCATTGGAACACAGGACTGATGGTTGCTGATAATGGGCCTCTGTACGCCTATGTAGATATTCCATAAAAAATCTGCTGTTTCCAGCTACAATAGCCATTTACAACATTAACAATGTCTACACTGTATTTCTGATCAATTTGATGTTATTTTAATGACAACAAAATTGCTTTTCTTTCGAAAACAAGGACATTTCTAAGTGACCCCAAACTTTTGAACGGTAGTGTATATACACTGCTCAAACAAATAAAGGGAACACTAAAATAACACATCCTAGATCTGAATGAATGAAATAATCTTATTAAATACTTTTTTCTTTACATAGTTGAATGTGCTGACAACAAAATCACACAAAAATTATCAATGGAAATCAAATGTATCAACCCATGGAGGTCTGGATTTGGAGTCACCCTCAAAATTAAAGTGGAAAACCACACTACAGGCTGATCCAACTTTGATGTAATGTCCTTAAAACAAGTCAAAATGAGGCTCAGTAGTGTGTGTGGCCTCCACGTGCCTGTATGACCTCCCTACAACGCCTGGGCATGCTCCTGATGAGGTGGCGGATGGTCTCCTGAGGGATCTCCTCCCAGACCTGGACTAAAGCATCCGCCAACTCCTGGACAGTCTGTGGTGCAACGTGGCGTTGGTGGATGGAGCGAGACATGATGTCCCAGATGTGCTCAATTGGATTCAGGTCTGGGGAACGGGCGGGCCAGTCCATAGCATCAATGCCTTCCTCTTGCAGGAACTGCTGACACACTCCAGCCACATGAGGTCTAGCATTGTCTTGCATTAGGAGGAACCCAGGGCCAACCGCACCAGCATATGGTCTCACAAGGGGTCTAAGGATCTCATCTCGGTACCTAATGGCAGTCAGGCTACCTCTGGCGAGCACATGGAGGGCTGTGCGGCCCCCCAAAGAAATGCCACCCCACACCATGACTGACCCACCGCCAAACCGGTCATGCTGGAGGATGTTGCAGGCAGCAGAACGTTCTCCACGGCGTATCCAGACTCTGTCACGTCTGTCACATGTGCTCAGTGTGAACCTGCTTTCATCTGTGAAGAGCACAGGGCGCCAGTGGCGAATTTGCCAATCTTGGTGTTCTCTGGCAAATGCCAAACGTCCTGCACGGTGTTGGGCTGTAAGCACAACCCCCACCTGTGGACGTCGGGCCCTCATACCACCCTCATGGAGTCTGTTTCTGACCGTTTGAGCAGACACATGCACATTTGTGGCCTGCTGGAGGTCATTTTGCAGGGCTCTGGCAGTGCTCCTCCTGCTCCTCCATGCACAAAGGCGGAGGTAGCAGTCCTGCTGCTGAGTTGTTGCCCTCCTACGGCCTCCTCCATGTCTCCTGATGTACTGGCCTGTCTCCTGGTAGCGCCTCCATGCTCTGGACACTACGCTGACAGACACAGCAAACCTTCTTGCCACAGCTCGCATTGATGTGCCATCCTGGATGAGCTGCACTATCTGAGCCACTTGTGTGGGTTGTAGACTCCGTCTCATGCTACCACTAGAGTGAAAGCACCGCCAGCATTCAAAAGTGACCAAAACATCAGCCAGGAAGAAGTGGTCTGTGGTCACCACCTGCAAAACCAGTCCTTTATTGGGGGTGTCTTGCTAATTGCCTATAATTTCCACCTGTTGTCTATTCCATTTGCACAACAGCATGTGAAATGTATTGTCAATCAGTGTTGCTTCCTAAGTGGACAGTTTGATTTCACAGAAGTGTGATTGACTTGGAGTTACATTGTGTTGTTTAAGTGTTCCCTTTATTTTTTTGAGCAGTGTATATAGTTTCACGGCTGGTGATACAGTTAACTTCTTGACAAAAAGTGACACCGATACTATGTGAATACGGTAACATACATCCCCGACATCCATCAGGCAAAACTCATCTTTACAACACACCAGGCGAATCTAAATGTCCAAACCATTCAACATGAGTTTCTCTTGAAAGAAAATGTCACTGTGTATATAGGTCCAATCATTTCAAATATTGCACTATTCGATGAATTTGCAGCCCTTTTAGTCAGTCCGCCGTTAGCCCCTGCGGGTTCGGTCACGTCCCTTTGCCCCGCTGTGTCCTTGGAAACAAAGCCGCTGAAAATTGGGTCAGCACCATAATTCAAAATGCTTTCTATAATGGCTCGATATGGGTATGTACTACTACTCTGACTGATTAAATGATCACCCAAGGAAACATCCACCTGTGAAAACATGGTTGCTATTGGATACTTGATAAGACCTACAGGTGTTCCGGCATCAACATTTGTTCCATTAGGTTTAGTGACTTTGACACTTAAGTATAGCGAGGTATTATTCAGATCAACCATTGCCAGCTATGAAGAACTCCAAAGGTGCTGTATCCGAGATTGCTGAGAGAGGCTGTATTTCAATGTATGTATTTTTCTCAATAGATGTTTGTGTAAATGGGACAGTGAATAAATCCAACTCTGATTTGGTGCACTCCCCAGACATACTATGTAATAGAGCCATCACACCTTTAAAGTATGATTTTAAACAACCTTGCTTTGTTTGCTCTGTGAGGCCTCTGTGCTGCTCATTTTCTTTTATATGGGACTGACAATCGCTGTTGGCTGGGCTCCCTGCCTGTGCCATTAAACCCCTACAACTCATCCAGAATGCCGCAGCCCGTCTGGTGTTCAATCTTCCCAAGTTCTCTCACGTCACCCCCCTCCTCCGCACACTCCACTGGCTTCCAGTTGAAGCTCGCATCCGTTACAAGACCATGGTGCTTGCCTATGGAGCAGTGAGGGGAACGGCACCTCCGTATCTTCAGGCTCTGATCAGTCCCTACACCCAAACGAGGGCATTGCGTTCATCCACCTCTGGCCTGCTGGCTTCCCTTCCTCTGCGGAAGCATAGTTCCCGCTCAGCCCAGTCAAAACTGTTCGCTGCTCTGGCACCCCAATGGTGGAACAAGCTCCCTCACGACGCCAGGACAGCGGAGTCACTCACCACCTTCCGGAGACATTTGAAACCCCACCTCTTTAAGGAACACCTGGGATAGGATAAAGTAATCCTTCTACCCCCCCCCCAAAAAAAAAAAAAAAAAAAAGTATCATTGTAAAGTGGTTATCCCACTGGCTATAGGGGCACCAATTTGTAGTCGCTCTGGATAAGAGCGTCTGCTAAATGACGTAAATGTGCCCTTGAGCAAGGCACTTAACCCTAATTGCTCCTGTAAGTCGCTCTGGATAAGAGCGTCTGCTAAATGACTAAAATGTAAATGTAAATGTGACAAGCTGCCATGGATAGACGTCACAAAGTAACTTCATGACATGATCTAACCATGATTGTAAAGAACCACTATTGCTAACACATACAAATGTGCGCTCTCATCTGAACATGAATAAATAGGCAACTTTAATTTGGTCTACACGCAACAGCGCGAGATAACAAGCAATATACTGTATGTTTAGTCTGGCAGTGACCCCCAGTCATGGCGGGGTCTGGCCACTAGAGGGAACTACCATCAAGAAAACGGTCAGTACTGTGAGGAACTCATCAAGCCCAGTAGGCCTATCTGCTATCTTCTTGTATTATATGGGTCTCGTTCCTCTGCCCAGGCGTTGCTGACACATGCCTGGGGCGTATTCATTACGCCATTTCTGTTGCAAAACGTTTCTTAAACGGAAGCAAATGGAACGAAACGAGGAGGGACCTACCTGAATTTGTCCAATAGAAACTCTTGTTTTGCTCCATTTGGTTCTTTTGATTCTTATTTGGTTCGTTTGGTTCTTAAACGTTAAACGGTTTCCGTAATGAATACACCCCTGATCTTTCAACACTTGGATAGTTATTTTACCAGAGGAGGCTGGTGGGAGGAGCTATAGGAGGACGGGGTCATTGTAATGGCTGGAATTGTATAAATGGAAAGGAGTCAAACGTGGTTTCCATGTGTTTTTTACATTTTTTATTTAACCTTTATTTAACTAGGCAAGTCAGTTAAGAACACATTCTTATTTACAATGATGGCCTACCCTACCAAAAGAGAAAAGGCCTCCTGCGGGGACGGGGGATAAAAAATAATAATAAATATATATATAAATATAGGACCAAATACACATCACAACAAGAGAGACATTACTACATAAAGAGAGACCTAAGACACAACATAGCATGGCAGCAACACACGACAACACAGAAAGGTAGCTTGATGTGTTTAACACGTTCCATTGATTCCATTCCAGCCATTACGATGAGCCCCTCCTCCTATAGCTCCTCCCACCAGCTAGGGTGACTACATGTCCCAGATTGTGAGGGACAGTACCGCATTTTAGCCCTTTGTCCCAATAGTGTGCAACTGCAGCACACAATTCAGGGCGTTCCTGCATGTGGGCATTCCAGGAACGGCCCCCTCGAGCATCCCAGTCTTGCATGAACGCCCCCTTGAGCACGACATCTGGTGTGGGTCAAAATGGAAACACAAGCATTATCAGACTTTTTTCGCCCCCGCCTCCCAGAGTCCTCCTTGCTAGCTAGTGGGAGTGACCAGTAGACAGTGTCCTTCGCTCCAGCCTGCTGAACACCTGCCCTCACAGTCGTTAACAGAACTGTGGGAAAACAGTGCCCGACAGGTGGGGGCGAAGGACACTGTCTACCGGTGTCGCCCCCGCCTACTGCTAGCACAGCAGGTGGGAGGATGGGGGCACACCGTGTGCTAGCCAGCTTGCTAGTTAGCGACAACGTGTGCACGTTTGCTAGTTAGCTAGCACACGTGTCACCCCTGCCTCCCACCTGCTGTGTACCGGAGAAAAACTTGCCCGACAGGCGGGAGGCTGGCGCAACACTTTGTGTTAGCTAACTAGCTATCTTGCCAGTTAGGGACACCAGTGTACGGCTAGCTAGCTATCTACTGTTGCCGCCCCCGCCCCTTCTTCTGCGGGGTTTATCGACGGCTGGCAACCAACGTTATTGTGCATTAACGCCACCTACTGTACTGGAGCGCCCCTGCCTCCTGCCTGTCCTCCCTTACGAAAAAAGATAGCAGTCAGAGTGCACTTTATAACTGCAGTATGAGGCAAATACTGCATCCAAAATAACTGCGTCAAAAATACCACAGTCGACTGCAGTTACTGCACTTTTACTGCAGTTTCAAAACTGTAATCTTTTTTTGTAAGAGCTTAAAAATTGACCAATATAAGTATAAAGATGGTTTCCTGCAGATGCAGGAATGCCCATATGCAGGAACACCCCGAATTGCAGGCTGCAATTGCACCCTTCTCATTTGTCCCTCAACCAAAAAATCATGTCCCGCATTTTATCAACAAATTCAAACACCACTCATTTAGAAAAAAAGGTTGATTTGTCCTGTATTTCAGTCAGACATTCCAACCTTTCTGTTGCAGTCATGTTGCGCTTATGAAAATATATCAATCATAAAGATGTGGTACTGGTGATTTTAAACACTTATCCAATCGTTGTTGAGATCTGATATTCTGTGCAGTGCAAGACGAGACATAGGCCAATGTCATAGGCCCTATTGTCAACCAATCACATTTCTCAAAATCCTTTCGGGCTAAATTCCAGCTAAACTTGGAGAGGACCACAGGAGGCTGCTGAGGGGAGAACGGCTCATAATAATGGCCGGAATGGAGCAAATGGATTGGCATCAAACACCTGGAAACCATGTGTTTGATGTATTTGATAACATTCCACCTATTCTGCTCCAGTCATTAACAAGAGCCCGTACTCCCCAATTAAGGTGCCACCAACCTCCTGTGGAGAGGACAGTTATGAATAACTACTTACAAAAAGTGTGCTTCTGACAAAGACCTGCAAAAGTAAGTAAATAGCCGTACTAGACTGAAAGGTACAAGGTAATTTCGTGAAACGTGTGAGGCTCTCCATGCTCATTAGTTGCTCATTCAACATATTTGCTGTTGCTTCACCCAATCCTGTGTTAAAAGTCTCCCTTCCTAAGTGTTTTACATTCTCTGAGACCAGCCAGAAATGTTTCCTTGGCCAAATATTGCCAGATTTTCATAAAACAGCCACATGTGGTCTCACGTTTCTGCATCTTCAAATTTTGCACGAGGTAGGCTGTAGTCTATTTGGTGCGCTTTGTTCGGTGTAGTCGGAGCAGGGATGTAGTGTCGCTCCGCAACTTCTCACAATGGTGCTCACAATGGCGCTTGTTTAGTAAAGTTAGCTCAAAGATGAATCAATTTCTAGGAAGATCACATAACGATGAATTAGTATTCTACATAACAGAACCAAATATAGTTCAACCAAAAACGTCACCTAATTTCTTATGAGATTTTAGGATGGTTAGCTGAACAGTCACTTTTTTTCTTATGCAGCCAAAACTCAACAGAGCATGCTTGGATTAAAACAGAATACAGGAAGGCTATTTAGTTTTTTAACACCAGCTGCTCTAATTTGCTCATGAAACTGTAATTCAAGAAGATCTCAATGCATATTCCCATGAAACTGATTGAGATCAAATGATTGGCTTGCAGATGCAGTTTGGCATTTCACTGGTTAAACTTGAAGAAACAACATTCAGGATTGACAGTGATGATGGCCTATTTTGAAATTAGGTATGCCTAATTTAGTGTTTGAGGGTATTAAAAATGTATTTGAGACAATGTGTGGGGGCATAGGCAGATGTTGCAATTGGAGGATGCATTTTATGCATATTCTATAATGAGATTCAATAGGCTACATTTGCTGCCAAAATTGTTTTTCATGTAGGCTACACTGTCCTATAAATGTCCCACTGCAAAAATCACCCTGTTGTCCCGTATTTGGGTATTTTAAAATGTGGTCGCCCTACCAACAGCCTCCTCTGTATTTTACATATCAACTCACCACATCATATGTCATAGTAATCTGGTCCCTGACGGCAGAGTCGATGACGTCGCACGCAGCCATTGGTTGATGCATGCAACATCTGAGCTGGGGAACGCGACCATGATCTCCCAAACCTGACCACAGAAATAAGTTGTCCATTACCTCCATATCACCGAGGGGCTTCTTTAGACTCATTCAAATGTTTGTTATCGTAAAACCACCTAGACCATTTTTAATAGTGTAGTAATGATAATCTACTGTAGCTCTCTCCATTCCAATGGATTCTAGGTAGGATTTACTGTCCCCTATTCTCAACATAACAATTGGGTTGAGATGGAGAAACACAAACTGGTCTTAGATCAGCATTAATGTCTAAAAGCAACTTCATCATCCTCCCTCCAATCACATGACTCCGTGCTGTACCTATGAGAAGAGTTACCTACACTAATACAGACCACCACTAGGGACAACATACTCCACTCACTCACCGGCCCAATCCCAAAACGGTCCTTAGATCCTCCGCTTGATGCACTTGTGGAGATCTGACAGGATTTTACTTCCACCCCCTAGCCTATCAGAGGGCAAGATTAGGCACATGCACAGATAGAGCCCTAGGGGTGCTGGGGCACTTGTCCTTTTGCCCTGCTATGAATTTATTTTATTGTATTTTTAGTCTCTTTTCGCTCTTGTATCTTTAAATGCAACAAATTGCCTATCAAACTAGATAATCTCTCATAAATTCATGAATCTTGAAAAAAGTCCCCTCCCCCGCCCTTCTGCTACCGCGAGTGCAGCAGTGCATTACTGCACTTGTCCTTGTCGCATGCACAAGCTACCCCTGCGCCAATCAGTGAGTTTGAAATTAATACAGCCAGTAGTAGGTTACTCTGGAGTTGCTGTTTTGTCTCACGGTCAGGGACAGGGAAGAGGGCAACTGCAGGTTGACTGTTTGTCAGTAGCAGGAAAAATTCAAATCAAGGAAAGACTAGTTAGCTTGTTTTGACAGCATAGCCTAGCTAACTAGCTGATTCATCTAGCCTACATTAGCGATGATCAGATGACATAGCCCAATCCAGTAGTGGTTCTAGCAAAGATACCACCAACTCCCCTTCATCTTAGGTTATAGCTTGATTTGCCTACAATATGTGATGAGATAGTGTGTCTTTGCAGAAAATTAAGGCAATTCAACGTCTATTCCACGTTGGTTCAACATAAGTTCATTGAAATGACATAGAAACAACATTGATTCAACCAGTGTGTGCCCAGTGGGGGGCATTTCCATCTAAAAGGACCCATGAGCACCAACATGTGAAGTTCATAGGAACATGTCAAATTGAGTGTGAAATGAGTCCTTTTTTTTTTACTAAGGCATATATACATTTTAAAACTATTTTCCATCCTAAAAATTAGGAATAAGCAAAGGCTTTGATTTCTGGTCAAAACAGATGGAAAAGGGTTTTTAGACATCTACCAGAAAAAGTATTTAAAAGTATTTGAAATACATTAAAACACAACAATGTTGACGTAAAGACCCCTGCCAACTAATATCAACACTTATATTTCGTTTTGGTGAAATGATTTGCCTTCCGTTGCCAAAAACCCACATATCTTTAAGATATTTCCTAATTTCTCTCCCTAATGAGGAGGGAGGATGATGAAAGTTCACAAGTAAAGGTAAACCTACCAATAAGTGGTAGTGTTTTTACTGATATCAAGTTTGTTTATGAATTAAGTGATTAAAACTCGTAATTCTGTTACCAAATCAGTAATGGAATTACCGAAAAATCTGTCACGCAATTACGGGAATTGAATTGGCTACAATGGGAAATCATAGTAGTCACAAAGCACAGTTGGGTCACTTGCTACTGTTCTCACCTTCCACTGGCATCCTGTTATGTTCAGCCCATAACTGTTTTCTTTCTCTTCCTGTCATCTACTGGTCAAAACAAGACTGTGAAAACAGTCTGGACAACCTCTCACTCTCCCTCTGTCTCTCTCTCTCCAGTTAAAGGGAACTTCACAGCGAAACATAATTTGGGGTGTTTTTCCACCTTATTTACATAATTATTCAGACCCTTTGCTATGAGACTCGAAATTGAGCTCAGGTGCATCCTGTTTCCATTGATCATCCTTGAGATGCTTCTACAACTTGATTGGAGTCCACCTGTGGTAAATTTAATTGATTGGACATGATTTGAAAAGGCACACACCTATCCATATAAGGTCACACAGTTGACAGTGCATGTCAGAGCAAAAACCTCCACGTAACAAAATGTGGAAAAAGTCAAGGGGTCTGAATACTTTCCGAATGCATTGTATTTGAGACTACATACACTGAGTTGAGAAAAATTATTGCGAGACCACCAAGCAGCGGCAGCAGCCTAACCAGCTGGACCAGGACTCAGGAGGCCAAATGACAAACAAGAAAATTGCTAGCAATATAACCTCTCTTTTAACATGAGGCAGTGTTGTTCAGTACAGTACAATTTTGATTCGGCCATAACAGGGCTTGCTAACACCACTACAAGCCAAGCTTGCCAAGTTTAGCTAGCTAGCTAGCTAGCCAGCTGTGCTTGCTATACCTAAAATATATTGTAGTCTAACATTATAGCTAGTTAGCTAACTAGCCTAGCTAGCCTCAGTGCCTCTCATTAGGAGCAAAACTGGATAAATGGTTTGATGATGATGGTGGAGAGTAAAGGAATGACTTTGGCTTTATGACTCATATTAGTCTTGGAGTAACTACACCTGTTTTTTTGTAGCTAGCTAGCGTGTGTCTGTCGGATGTTAACAATCTCCCCTTGTACCAAAGTGACACCTCACTGCACCACCCAAACACACCATATGCAAGTATTCCCTTTGTAGAACTGTAGTATTTATTATAAGTGTTAGTAGTATGTTGGTTGAATGTTCTTCAGCTGGTGAGCGTCTTCTTGTGTTGGGTAATGGCAGCTGGTTTAGCAGGCTTTGGTGCTATAGCAATGTTCTTCACAACCCACTGCACCCACCTCTTGCAGAAGATTTGTATGTACTGCAAGTCTCCTGGTGAGACATGAAGATTGATAATGAGGATGTGCAATAAACCATGTTCATCTGTAAACAAAAAAAGGTGCAGTAGACTGTACACACGCTCTCACTGTTTACTCCAAGTAGGCCAGAGTAGACTGATAGAGTACATAACATTTTGAGATTATAATTAGAATAGATCCGCTGCTTTTCCACAGAGCCCGCAGGAGGACGTCCCGGGGCAGGCTGCACCGCCTTAAGGCAATGTGAGTGGCAGAATGGGCTCCAACCCAGGACAGAACCAGTGGTCTAGTCAATCAGGGGGTTGTGCCTCTGGAGCCATGAACAACCCAAAACAACAGGAACATGGGGTTATTCCGTAAGTAGAAGCTGTATGGACTCACTGTGATTGCCCGACACTCGCAGGTTAATGGGAACCGTACTGTGAGTGACCCTGCCAATGGAGCGTCCGTCCAGTGCTCTGGCATCCATGGGAACGGAGAGGAGTTGAGTGGAGATACCCAGCTCAGATACTAGAGTATGAAGCTCTCGTCGGCCCCAGAGTCAATGAGCACCCGGAGAGATTTAGACCGGTCACCCCAAAGCAGGATAACATGGAACGGGATACGAGTAATAGGAGTTAGAGGACTCCCAGTACGGCCCACCAGCGTACTCGTACCTACTGATGAGCCTGGTCTTTTTACTGGACAGTTGGATATGTAATGCCCTGTAGCACCACAATACAGGCAACCGTTGGAGCTCAGCCTGCGTAATCGTTCCTAAGACGACAATCTAGCCCTGCCCAGTTGCATAGGCTCTGGAGTAAACGAGTTGCCCGTCTCCGATGATTCCCGAGGAGGCTCGGGTAACTTCGGATCCTCTCTGGGATGCAGGCGTCGGGGACTTCCGGGGTTCTTCGGAGGCAAGAATGCAGCCGTGGGCAAGGTCCAAGGGTAACTCCCGAGCTGCGAGCTCATCTTTAATCTCCTCCGATAATCCATGATGGAAGACGTCGAACAGGGACTCTGGGTTCCAGGTACTCTCGGCGGCCAATGTGCGAAAGTCTACCGTGTAGTCTGCCACGGGAGTCTTGATGAAGTAGAAGTAGCTTTCGGCCCGCTTCTCTCCCGGACACCGGAGAATTGAACACCTTCCTCACCTCCGCCACGTTATGAGATACGCTATCTTCGAACGTTCCCAAAGGAAACGAAGAGGGCTGCAGCTCAAAGATGAGGGAGCACTGGGAAAGAAATGCCCGAATAATACCCAAATATGCAAAAGAAGGATATTGCATATTTCTAACTTTGTGTACCTATTCAAGATACATCACCATGAAGAGAATGATATTCATATTCATCATTATTATTTTCTGTATAGTACAGATCAGGGACCCATGATGTAATTCTGTTACCATAATTCTGTTACCGGATGTAAATCCACTTCACCTACTGTAGTTCAATAACCAAAATATATATTTTTTAACTCAAGGTGTCATGTCATAGTTGACACCCCATTCTTTCTGCAGACATCTTTGATCTCTTAATATGGGGCAGATATTTAAGTTTAGAGAAAATGTGGTCGCATAAAAAACGTTTTTTGTTTGTTTGGGATACAATTTAAAGTGTAAAATCTGAGTCAAAGCGTAATTCCGTTACTGTAGAATAGGCCCTTTTCACGATGACGTCATCTAACTTCCGCCTTTCCGCGTAGCAGGTTAACTTCACTTCCGTTCGCCCGTAACCTGAGACTTCTCAACGAAAATACAACTGTTGACCACTAACTAGCAAGCTAGCTACTTGAAGAAATTCCAAAAGGTACGTTTAAGTTAAATTAGTAAAGTTAAGAGTAATAATGTTTACGTATATGCAATGGTTTGTAACTTGCTAACGTTATTGTTAATTCATAATTGTTCACTGCCTTAGTTACTTAAAAGTGGGCTAACGTTAGCTAACAACAACTTAGTACCAGATACCGATAACGTTAAAAGGTAGCGTTACATTGCTGCCTGGCTGTAATGTAACAAGTTTACTTAGCTAGCTATCTAACCCTTTGTTAGGCAGTTAGTTTATTCATGAATGTATAGTAACTCACCTATTCAAATACTGTTGTGCATGATAGCTAGATAAATATTGATTCCTGGTCAAAGCTGAATGTTAATTTAGCTGTTTCTTTTCTCTCGGTGTCTGTATCGCAACAGTATCCCATCCAACACCGAAGCATGGCACAATCTTCGAGAAGATGCTATTGCAGTGTACCATTTTGTTCAAACAACAAACAGAAATTCCCGTATCTGAGTTTTCACGATTTCCCTGTTGATGGAGAAATACGTGCCCGTTGGGTGAGGGCGATCAGGAGAGATGAGGGACCAAGTTTTAAGATTCTTCGTGGGAGCACCTTTGTTTGCAGTCAGCACTTTCCCCCTGAGGATAGCTTTATCAAGCTTCGATCTTGAAGTAAGGGACCACTTGTCAGCAAGTCGTTCTACGTCGTTAAGTCGTATTGGTGGCAGATGTGAAAGGGACTGGGTGAACTCCATAATGATGTGCTACTAGCTAAGCGTTCCTAAGCGACACCGGATGTAAACATAACCTGCATCGCGGCAGAACGGAAGTTGTCTGACGTCACGTGAAAAGGGCCTATTGCCCAGCATCCTTTTCAGACCTACAACTCTCCCAACAAATCATGAGTTGTGGTAGGTGGGGCTTAAAATGCTGGTTTTATGGTTAACTAGGGCAAAAAACGTGATGCGGCGGTGACGTTACCGGTGACAAGCTTCCAATTTCCGACACTTCCTCTCTGTCCCAACTGACATGACTTCGGATGTTCTTCAGACATGTTAAACTGGAGCATTGGTCCCATCTGTCTAGATAGACTACTCACTCAGCTCGACCTTGCTCACTCACTCACTATGATGTGTGTTGTTACATTTATTTACCTTAGCACGTGGCATGGGTGTGAGTATGGAACGCTGTTTGGGTCTTTGTATGTCAAAAAAGATACACGTCAAATAACACTATTTGAAGCGTCAAATAAGCTTGTTGACCAATCAGGACCTGAAGATGACCGCAGGTCACATAATAATTTAACACGCTCATTAATTACGTAGTGATTTCACATTGATTACACTATCACTCATATTTCATATGTCACAACGATTCACCGATAGGTATGCTATGATGCTGGTACATTTTTGTTTCGCGAACCTGCTGCTGCGGCACGAACGCAGACACACTTCCCCAAGCTCTGGACAGTGCTGGTCATAAAAAAACTAGCTAGCTGATGGATGCAAACAATGTTCTTCCCCGAAAACATAGCAAAGCTACATAATCTGTTTCAGTAGCTATAGTTAGCTAGCTAACTTTCTAGTTAGGTGTCATCATCTAAAATACCCCTAATTTATAAGACAGTTCTTATTTGATTAATGGTGGTCGGACCCACCTATGTGATGCTAGCCACAATAAGGTTTAGCCACTATTTGACAAAAATCGGTTGAAATCACACTGGATGTATTAGACTTTAGAACTGCATTGGGGGCATACTTATTTCACTGTACAGCCTTACCTATGGATGGTAGATAAATTACATGGGGTATCAGTCTACTCAGTGACACCCAGAGAACATTAGCGTCGTAGCACTTATTGCGGCACTCTGAAACCACTGTGAATTGAGCCACATTTATTGTACCAGTCAACCTACTATGTGTATTGAACACTATTCCAGAGGAAAAACAATACAATTTGGATGTTTTGGAGCCTGATAACTCTAAGGACTTTGGGAAAAAAGCACTTACATTTACATTTACGTCATTTAGCAGACGCTCTTATCCAGAGCGACTTACAAATTGGTGCATTCACCTTATAGCCAGTGGGATAACCACTTTACAATATGTATTTTTTCTGGGTGGGGGGGGGTTACTTTATCCTATCCCAGGTATTCCTTAAAGAGGTGGGGTTTCAAGTGTCTCCGGAAGGTGGTGAGTGACTCCGCTGTCCTGCCGTCGTGAGGGAGCTTGTTCCACCATTGGGGTGCCAGAGCAGCGAGCAGTTTTGACTGGGCTGAGCGGGAACTGTGCTTCCGCAGAGGTAGGGGTGCCAGCAGGCCAGAGGTGGATGAACGCAATGCCCTCGTTTGGGTGTAGGGACTGATCAGAGCCTGAAGGTACGGCTCTGATCAGTCCCTACACCCAAACGAGGGCATTGCGTTCATCCACCTCTGGCCTGCTGCACTTGGGTACTGAGTAGACTGATACCCCATTTCATTGATCCCCAATCCTTAGGTAATTCTGTACAGTGCAATATGAATGTCAATACGCACAATAGCCTGACTGGGGAGGTGATTTCCCACAGTCAAAGTCCCGCAATAAGAGCTACAACACTAATATTTGTGTAAACTCTTCACAGTTGTGTTCTGTGGGTGTCACCGAGTAGACTGGTACCCCATTTCATTGCTCCACATTCCAACACTCCAACCTTGTTTAACATGATCTACTCTAAATATGGCATGATTTATGGCATGATTCCACCAATTGTAACCTTCTGCATCACTTTCAGAAGAGGGACTTTTATTTTGAAGGCGAAACGCAAAGTCCACTATTGTGGCTAATCCTTATTATGGCTAGCTTCACAACACATAACCCGGTCCGGTCAAGCCATACAAACAAGATGAAGCTAGCTGGCTGCTTATAACGTTAGTTTTGGTCAACAGGGTTAAGTAGCTGGCTAGCTAGTTATTTCAATAGGAGAACAACAAGTGGCTACCTAGCTAATACTTACTCACATGGATTCCTAAGTCATTGCTAAGAATATTTAAAATGACTGCAGTTTCTACTGGTCACTGTTTTCAGGCTGGTTGCAATGGTGCTAGTTAGGTACCAAGTTTAAGCTAGCTAGATACCCCAGAAGTTGCTAATAATATTTGTATCAAATATATTTTAAAACATTTTTGATCCTGCTCGATTGATCTTGATCTAATTTCAAATGTTCACACAGACGTTTCCCATTCGGTCAAACAAATAATGCCTTATTACCAACGTAGTATTTATTGTACAGCTTTGATGATCATAATGGTGGCGCTTGGCTTGCACGTGTATATTCAGCACACGCAACATTCTATAATAGTGTTATTTGACGTTTCAAATTAAAAGCTAATTTGACGCGTCAAATAGTGTTTGACGTGTATCTTTTTTGACACGCAAAGACCCTAACGGCGTTCCATATGTGAGAGGTAAGGGGGGCAGGTAGTGCCAGGGGAGGCTGGTGTCAGTGAACCCTGTAGGGTCTGGCGTTGGTCGGCTGGAGCACGTTGAAAATCAATGTCCCAGACATCTAGATTAGGGTAACATTTTCCAAATAATCTACAAATGTTCCTTCCTGAGAAAATTGCAAGAAATAACCAGGCTTCCCTGCATTCCCGGTCAAACCGGAAGTGCTATTTAAAAGCATTTAATAGCAGCATTTGTAAAAAAAAATGTTTTACATGATTATACCACTGTAAATTGAGAAATATACACATGCATCGTATTGTAATGTTTTGACAATATCGCTATATTATTTTTGCACTAGTTGGCTGTACCTCCACCAAAACTCCAGTATTGTATTGTATAGCTTGTTCTGCATCTTCTTTTTAAATAGATAGACAATTTGTTTTCAGCACTTTTATATCCATGACTGATCAAAACTCGTTTTCTCATGGCTCTCTCTTGTCCCTCTGCAGCAGACATATGGGGAACAATATGTTTGGAACATCAAATCGCAATAAAAATCACAGTATCAAATAGCAATACATATAGAATTGTGAAAATTGCAATACATAATCGTATTGGCACCTAAGTATCATGATAATATCGTATCGTGAGGTCCCTGGCAATTCCCAGCCCTAATATTAAGCACTTTTGGACGATTGGTAAAATATTATGAGGTTATTACAGTCTAGTGAAAATTACATTTGTTTTAGCCTACCTTTGACTAAAAGATGCAGCTTGGTCCTTTTCTCTCACCTTGCACATGGCTACTGGGGGAATTTGGGAAGGTTGTAGCTGTTTTTACTTCGCTTATTGTGGTGATTTTGTCAGAGGGAACATATCTGACTCTCCAATAATCAAACAGACAGATAAAACAGATAGCTCAGATTAAGCACCATGGGTAGCGCTGTGGTTGATCAATTGCCCACGAATCTAAACCCGCCGTGACTCATGTGCCATTCTAAGGTAGGCTATATTTTACATAAAAGCGAACATTTATTTATTACATTCGTTATCATTCGTTAACCTAAAAATCAATAGCCCTATTTTTTTGTAATAAAGTAAATGATAATCTCTCATCTCATCTTTCAAATGGTTATTTAGTCACATCATAAAATAAATGAGCCTTCTGGCTACACAAACGTGGACAATATAATACATTAAATAAACAAGTCAAGACCCAGAGATTATTATTTTCCATTATTGCTTTTATTGAAGAAAGAAAAACAAACATTTTCATAAAACTTCCTTGTTCAAAATCGAGTTCATTAAAAGACACGCGGTTCTCGCATAATTTTTCAGCATTAAAAACAGACTTGGTCAGAAACACAGTAACTATAATTGTAGGCAACTGTAATTGTAGCTGACTGATTCTCATGACCCAGCCAAACAAATGTAGAATAACATTCTACACAAACGTAGGATATAGGCTACGTAAAATAACCTGATAGGCCTACTCTGTAGCAAACAAACAAACAAAATAATTTGCATAGGCTATAGGCCATACCTGTTAAAATAAAAATAAATCGACCTGTTGTTTGTTGCTTCAAACAGGCTGAATTCCTTAGACAGGATTTTCTTCGGTTTTTGCTAGGAGATAGCTAAGCTAGTCGACATGTTTCAGCTAGCTAAGCTACCTAGCTTGAAGACCTGGTAACCGTGCGTGGTAAACAACTAGCTAGCTATGAAGTTGACACATCAATCAAAGTTACCGGGCATAAGAAGTTGATTTATCAGTGGCCAATGACAATGAGCCTTCTTGGGCAGGCACTTCTACTGTAAATCAATGGAGCACCAAAGATGGCCTTTTGCTGGCTAGCGCTCCTTCTTCTTCTTCTTCGATGAGGTTTAATGGTGGTTGTTTTCCAATAAATGTTGCATTACCGCCACCTATTAGGCTAGAGTATAACTCCCTTATACTTTGCTTAAAAAAAATAAAAAATACAACAAATACCCTACCATCTAATACTACACTCACAAAAAAAAAAAAAAAAAATATTAATAACTACCATACTCCACTATTTAAATCTATTTATTCCTACTTCAAGTCTCGCACACCCAAATGCCTCTCTGCAGCTGCCGCCACAACCTCTATTTTCTGCGACTTATGTTCCATCCCTGCAGTACAGTTGATAACCATTGCTATAAATGCCAAAAATCCAATCTGAACGAAACATATACAGTGGGGGAAAAAAGTATTTAGTCAGCCACCAATTGTGCAAATTCTCCCACTTAAAAAGATGAGAGAGGCCTGTAATTTTCATCATAGGTACACGTCAACTATGACAGACAAATTGAGATTTTTTTTCTCCAGAAAATCACATTGTAGGATTTTTTATGAATTTATTTGCAAATTATGGTGGAAAATAAGTATTTGGTCACCTACAAACAAGCAAGATTTCTGGCTCTCACAGACCTGTAACTTCTTCTTTAAGAGGCTCCTCTGTCCTCCACTCGTTACCTGTATTAATGGCACCTGTTTGAACTTGTTATCAGTATAAAAGACACCAGTCCACAACCTCAAACAGTCACACTCCAAACTCCACTATGGCCAAGACCAAAGAGCTGTCAAAGGACACCAGAAACAAAATTGTAGACCTGCACCAGGCTGGGAAGACTGAATCTGCAATAGGTAAGCAGCTTGGTTTGAAGAAATCAACTGTGGGAGCAATTATTAGGAAATGGAAGACATACAAGACCACTGATAATCTCCCTCGATCTGGGGCTCCACGCAATATCCTGTGGGGTCAAAATCCTGTGGGGTCAAAATGATCACAAGAACGGTGAGCAAAAATCCCAGAACCACACGGGGGGACCTAGTGAATGACCTGCAGAGAGCTGGGACCAAAGTAACAAAGCCTACCATCAGTAACACACTACGCCGCCAGGGACTCAAATCCTGCAGTGCAAGACATGTCCCCCTGCTTAAGCCAGTACATGTCCAGGCCCGTCTGAAGTTTTCTAGAGTGCATTTGGATGATCCAGAAGAGGATTGGGAGAATGTCATATGGTCAGATGAAACCAAAATAGAACTTTTTGGTAAAAACTCAACTCGTCGTGTTTGGAGGACAAAGAATGCTGAGTTGCATCCAAAGAACACCATACCTACTGTGAAGCATGGGGGTGGAAACATCATGCTTTGGGGCTGTTTTTCTGCAAAGGGACCAAGACGACTGATCCGTGTAAAGGAAATAATGAATGGGGCCATGTATCTTGAGATTTTGAGTGAAAACCTCCTTCCATCAGCAAGGGCATTGAAGATGAAACGTGGCTGGGTCTTTCAGCATGACAATGATCCCAAACACACCGCCCGGGCAACGAAGGAGTGGCTTCGTAAGAAGCATTTCAAGGTCCTGGAGTGGCCTAGCCAGTCTCCAGATCTCAACCCCATAGAAAATCTTTGGAGGGAGTTAAAAGTCTGTGTTGCCCAGCGACAGCCCCAAAACATCACTGCTCTAGAGGATATCTGCATGGAGGAATGGGCCAAAATAGCAGCAACAGTGTGTGAAAACCTTGTGAAGACTTACAGATAACGTTTGACCTGTGTCATTGCCAACAAAGGGTATATAACAAAGTATTGAGAAACTTTTGTTATTGACCAAATACTTATTTTCCACCATAATTTGCAAATAAATTCATAAAAAATCCTACAATGTGATTTTCTGGATATTTTTTTCTCATTTTGTCTGTCATAGTTGACGTGTACCTATGATGAAAGTTACAGGCCTCTCTCATCTTTTTAAGTGGGAGAACTTGCACAATTGGTGGCTGACTAAATACTTTTTTCCCCCACTTTTCCACTTGTTGGTTTAACCCTCTGTACTGGTACAGCTCTACTACTCACACCATTCCTCTCAGGATCCCTCCCCATTGACCCATCTTCCTCTACTTTCTTCACTGCCTCAGCATATGACAACTTCTGCAATACTCTAACCCTGGAAACCTCTACCTGCCTCTCTAGCATCTGACATTTCGGATCCCCAGCCCCATGGGCACCCCTACAATTAACACATACCACTACTTTCCCCAATACTACACATTCCTTTATCTCATGCCCTTCTGCACACTTCTCACACCTAGGTACCTCCTTCCTACACACTGCTGCCACATGCCAATAAGCTTGACAACTGTAACAACGTAATGTATTCGGCACAAAAGCTCGTATCGGATAACTTATATATCCTAACATCACTTTGTCGGGCAAAGACTCAACATCAAAACTCAAAAGAACAGACAATGACTTCTGTTTCTCCACTCACACCACCCTGTCTGCGTCTCACCAAACGACAAGCATCACAAACACAGTGAATCTTCCCCTTCAGTTGGTCAGCTTTCACATTTACCGCTACCCCAGTAATCACGCCTTTCAATGGTGCCCTTTTCTTGAGAGCAAAACAATTTACATTTCTTGCCCCCATTTGTTTAACACGGAGCGCCTGCTCCCTCTGACCAGCAGAAACACAAACAATGATCACTAGACCACTTCTGGTTACCCTCACCGATTCCACAGCACCCAACTCTGTTTTCAACCTGAAACCACAAATGGATCAGCCAAAAGGCAAGGGTCCACTTTTTCCAAAAACTTCACTCCTACTGTCACAGACTCATCTTTATCCTGACCCTCGGTGCAATCCTCGGGCTCCAAGAACTTCACCACACCTACCACCTCCGATACTTCGTCCTCATTCACTTCCATTTCTCCTCCTGTCTTCAACTCACTCTGTTTACACTTTCTACCATTCTTCTTTAACAAACCATCTCCCTTTTCCACGCCATTTTTAACTGACTCAAGGTCACCCACTTCCTCCCTCTCTCTCTTAGACCTCCTCTGCCTCTCTTTTTCCCTCCATTCCTCCTCCGTATTCCAAGTATAACTCTCCTTATGATAGTACTGCACTTCTCCTGACATACATCTAGTTCTTGCCTTGTCAAGGGATGCCATTTCTCCTCTGACTCCCCCTACTCTTCCAATTTCCCCCACTTCCAATACGATAAATTGTACTGATTTCTTCGTAATGTAGACCCTCAAACAGAGAGCACATCCACTTCCTCAGACCTTGCTAGTCCCTATCCAATCGTGTCACGCCAATAATCCTATCTGGCTAGCTCTCCCAGCAAGTGCTGCGGTGATGTAGTGTCCCCATGAGTGACAGCACCCTGAGCCAATCATGCACAACCAGAAACACAGAGCAAGGCTGAAACAGGTGTATTTTGGAGCTGCCTTACTCAACAAAATGTACCAAAACAACAATACAATGGGAAAGCGACCACTTATGCTTTTTTAGATCAAGCAATTTTTTTGATAACATTAAATTGTTTGCTAACTGATATGATATTGTTGTGACATTAAATAACAGAATTGCGTGCAAATCTTCTGGTTATTGGTGGGGTTCTGCCCCACCTTCCCCAAGTGACGCATCACCACTGACAACAACGCATGCACTCACACACACTGAGCGTTAATTATTGATCATGCAGATAGCAGAGCAGAGAAGGTTGTATGAAGACAGATTTAGACATGGCATATAATTTAACAGTTCCATTTTATGTCACCCTGTTCATAGAAATAATGTATTATAATTTACCGGTTTCTCGCAATTATTTATACAGGGAAAAATGAGTTTATTTGGGCGGGAAATCCCGTTAAATTTCGGTAACCCGGTTCCCGCCATTAAACACTAGTCTAAACAGAGAGCCAGGTTCGCTCCAAGTGTGTCCATATGTCACAAGCAGAAAGTATCTGTTTTTGTCTGTTTGGACTGACAGAATTCTTATTTTGTATGTTTATCTGGAGAAAGGTAATCCTCTGTCTGGTCAATAGTTTCACTGTTGTTGGTTACTGACCGTATTCTCAGCTCTTTCCACAACTGTTGTGACTGGACCCATTGAGTTGTTTATCGCTGGCCAGAATTTGGGATTATGGGGTTCCATTTGTGCCAAGAAAGTGTACCCCATGAAGTACACTACTGGTCAAAAGTTTTAGAACACCTACTCATTCAAGGGTTTTTCTTAATTTTTACTATTTTCTACATTGTAGAAAAATAGTGAAGACATCAAAAGTATGAAATAACACATATGGAATCATGTAGTAACTAAAAAAGTGTATATTTTATATTTGAGATTCTTCAAATAGCCACCCTTTGCCTTGATGACAGCTTTGCACACTCTTGGTATTCTCTTAACCAGATTCTCCTGGAATGCTTTTCCAACAGTCTTGAAGGAGTTCCCACATATGCTGAGCACTTGTTGGCTGCTTTTCCTTCACTCTGCGGTCCGACTCATCCCAAACCATCTCAATTTTGGTTGAGGTCAGGGGATTGTGGAGGCCAGGTCATCTGATGCAGCAATCCATCACTCTCCTTCTAGGTAAAATAGCCCTTACACAGCCTGGTGGTGTGTTGGGTCATTGTCCTGTTGAAAAACACATGATAGTCCCACTAAGCCCAAACCAGATGGGATGGCGTATCGCTGCAGAATGCTGTGGTAGCCATGCTGGTTAAGTGTGCCTTGAATTCTAAATTGGAGGAGGAGGTGTTATGGTGTGGGGGGTGCTTTGTCACCAGCAAAGCACCCCCCACACCATAACACCTCCTCCTCCATGCTTTACGGTGGGAAATACACATGCGGAGATCATCCGTTCACTCACACCGCGTCTCACAAAGACACGGTGGTTGGAACCAAAAATCTCCAATTTGGACTCCAGACCAAAGGACACATTTCCACCGGTCTAATGTCCATTGCTCGTGTTTCTTGGCCCATACAAGTCTCTTCTTATTATTGGTGTTCTTTAGTAGTGGTTTCTTTGCAGCAATTCGATCATGAAGGCCTGATTCACACAGTCTCCTCTGAACAGTTGATGTTGAGATATGTCTGTTACTTGAACTCTGTGAAGCATTTATTTGGGCTGCAATTTCTGAGGCTGGTAACTCTAATGAACTTATCCTCTGCAGCAGAGGTAACTCTGGGTCTTCCATTCCTGTGGTGGTCCTCATGAGAGCCAGTTTCATCATAGCGCTTGATGGTTTTTGCGACTGCACTTGAAGAAACGTTCAAAGTTCTTGAAATGTTCCGTAATGACTGACCTTCATGTCTTAAAGTCATGATGGGCTGTCGTTTCTCTTTGCTTATTTGAGCTGTTCTTGCCATAATATGGACTTGGTCTTTTACCAACTAGGGCTTTCTTCTGTATACGCCCCTTACCTTGTCACAACACAACTGATTGGCTCAAAAGCATTAAGAAGGAAAGAAATTCCACAAATTAACTTTTTAAGAAGGCACACCTATCAATTGAAATGCATTCCAGGTGAGTACCTCATGAAGCTGGTTGAGAGAATGCCAAGAGTGTGCAAAGCTGTCATCAAGGCAAAGGGTGGCTATTTGAAGATTCTCTGGTTACTACATAATTCCATATGTGTTATTTCATAGTTTTGATGTCTTCACTATTATTCTACAATGTAGAAAATAGTTAAAAAAATTAAGAAAAACCCTTGAATGAGTAGGTGTTCTAAAACTTTTGACCGGTAGTGTATGTCAGGTATCTTGTGATGTGGCTACGCTACAGGCTAATCTCTTTCCTACGACCTGACCCTGGATCTGTTTAAGGGTTCTTCACTTTGCCCGATTCTTAACCTCGGTGCAATTCCTTGAATTCAAATAATGGTACTCTTTCTGCAAAAAAGCTATCTTCTTTGACAGTTTGTTCAATCCATATTTCCCCCAGTGACCCATCCATTACCTCCCACCTCTCTCGTTCTCTCTCTCTCTTTCTCTCTCTCTCTCTCGCACACAAACACTTATACTCACACACACACTCCGCTGATCCAGATTAATTTGTTGAGTTGAATCAGGGGACTGACTATATGGTATGTATGGATTGACTTAAAATTGACTCTTTAGCATCATATCGCAACAGAGAGAAACATTCACACATTATTTACCAACCCTTGGCAGACCTGCCAGCCCTACAGCATTGTAATAGTTTGCAATTGTAAGAAGATAAAAACAAAGTGGGGGCTATCTCCTGCAAAACTTCTGTGCAAGTACAGTAATTTCTCACCATTGCAGTGACTTGATCAACTGCTTAGCTCACTGTTATAGCTAGCTAGTTTACTGAAATAGTTAGCTAACTAGCTCTACCTTCACTGACATAAAAAGCTTGCTTAGCCTTTTTTAAATTACCCTGACGTTGTAGACATGCAGCCCCAAACTTAAGAGGGACCATTATCTGAAATCAGTCCGTAGATCAGCATGTTTCTCTGTGATCGCTAACGTTACTTTGTATCGTTGGGTTAGCTGAGCACAGCAGCTGACTTGGAAGGCTACTGCAATGACTCGTGGCAGAACAGCTGCTTCATGAAAATTCATAATAGTGTTGGTATTAGCAATACTACAGTAGCTTGCTATCTAGCTTTTGTTGGAAGCATTCATCATTGTGTGTGCAGCTGGTTGGTTAGCAGCATCGTTTCAGTGACTGGCTCAGCTAGCAAGCTAATGACATGTCAGGATACATTTATGCTAGCTTTCGTGCCTATTGTCAAACTTCAGTAATACTGCTCCATGAAGCACAAAAATCCTTAGCTAGATGTAAAATGGTGCGTCTAAGACTTCCTCACCAAAACATTATTTACAGATGTATTGTTTTAGCAGACGGTTTTGAGGCAGAAATGGGGTTCAGCAGACGGTCATATTTTCTAACGTTAGACCAGTGGCGACCCGTCATTCAGGGCAGGTGGGGCAGAGCCACCGGTTTTGAGCCCCACCTGTTTTGCATGTTATTTTGGCATTAATACGTGTCACATACAGTTGAAGTCGGAAGTTTACATACACCTTAGCCAAATACATTTAAACTCAGTTATTCACAATTCCTGACATTTAATCCTAGTAAAAATTCCCTGTCTTAGGTCAGTTAGGATCACCACTTTATTTTAAGAATGTGACATTTCAGAATAATAGTAGAGAGAATGATTTATTTCAGCTTTTATTTATTTCATCACATCCCCATGGGGTAATTTTCCTTCCTCATGATGCCATCTGTTTTGTGAAGTGTACCAGTCCCTCCTGCAGCAAAGCACCCCCACAGCATGATGCTGCCACCCCCGTGCCTCACGGTTGGGATGGTGTTATTCGGCTTGCAAGCTCCCCCCTTTTCCTCCAAACATAATGATGGTCATTATGGCCAAACAGTTCTATTTTTGTTTCATCAGACCAGAGGACATTTCTCCAAAAAGTCCGATCTTTGTCCCCATGTGCAGTTGCAAACCGTAGTCTGGCTTTTCTATGGCGGTTTTGGAGCAGTGGCTTCTTCCTTGCTGAGCGACCTTTCAGGTTATGTCAATATAGGACTTGTTTTACTGTGGATATAGATACTTTTGTACCTGTTTCCTCCAGCATCTTCACAAGGTCCTTTGCTGTTGTTCTGGGATTGATTTGCACTTTTCGCACCAAAGTACGTTCTTCTCTAGGAGACAGAACGTGTCTCCTTCCTGAGCTGTATGATGGCTGCATGGTCCCATGGTGTTTATACTTGCGTATTATTGTTTGTACAGATGAACGTGGTACCTTCAGGCGTTTGGAAATTGCTCCCAAGGATGAACCAGACTTGTGAAGGTCTACAATGTATTTTCTGAAGTCTTGGCTGATTTCTTTTGATTTTCCCATGATGTCAAGCAAAGAGGCACTGAGTTTGAAGGTAGTCCTTGAAGTACATCCACAGGTACACCTCAAATTGACTCAAATTATGTAAATTAGCCTATCAGAAGCTTCTAAAGCCATGACATAATTTTCCTGAATTTTCCAAGCTGTTTAAAGGCACAGTCAACTTAGTGTATGTAAACTTCTGACCCACTGGAATTGTGATACAGTGAATTATAAGTGAAATAATCTGTCTGTAAACAATTTTTGGAAAACTTACTTGTGTCATGCACATTTTTACATTTACGTCATTTAGCAGACGCTCTTATCCAGAGCGACTTACAGCTAGTGAATACATTTTATTTTTTATACCCCCGTGGGAATCGAACCCACAACCCTGGCGTTGCAAACACCATGCTCTACCAACTGAGCTACATCCCTGCCGGCCATTCCCTCCCCTACCCTAGACGACACTGGGCCAATTGTGCGCCGCCCCATGGGTCTCCCGGTCACGGCCGGCTACAACAGAGCCTGGATTCGAACCAGGATCTCTAGTGGCACAGCTAGCACTGCGATGCAGTGCCTTAGACCACTGCACCACTCAGTGCCTTAGACCACTGCGCCATGCACGAAGTAGATGTCCTAACCGACTTGCCAAAACTATAGTTTGTTAATAAGAAATGTGTGACTTAATGACTCCAACCTAAGTGTATGTAAACTTCCAACTTCAACTGTATCAACAAAAAAAAATAAAGTCATATGAAGAGAAATAATGAAGAGTAATTATAGATAAAACGTATCGGTGCATTGGACATAAACATTACACAACAAGTTGGAAATCACAAATTCAACAATGAGTGGTTTGGAAGGAATCAGTGGCTAACTGCAAGCATTGCAAAGCAATCACTAGCCTGCTATTCACTGGAGTGGGTGTGTGGTCCCAAGTCTGGGTTGAAGGGTCTCTTTTCCAAGCTTAAAAGGATAAACATTCAACATTGGCCATGCTGTCAAGCCAGCATGATTTTTGCCGCGCTCAAAACAACTGGAAACTTGGAACTGGGAAATGTGACTTCAGTGAGTTCAAGACAACTGGGAACTCTGAAAAAACGTCGGGAACTCGGGCCTCTTTCTAGACCTCCAACCTGAAGATCATTGATGTAATCATGTGTCGACCTTGTTTTTTTCAGAGTTCCCAGGTGTCTTGAAAGCACCATAAATCCAGAGAATGCCAGACTTTGATTACAAAGTTTCAAGACAAAATTTGCACATGAAAGACCGCCACGCCACCTTCCTGTGTGAGCACAGACAACAAGGTGAGTCCAAAAATGTATTGTATGCTGCTGCATAAATGATGTAATATGCCAGGGAGATATGTATACTGTAGCTAAGAAAGTAATACTAAGTGTATGTTGTGTAGTAAGCTGTTAGTAACCCATGTTCCTCACCCTAATAATTTGGTCCCTTTTCCCCTCTAAATTCGGCTACTGTTCTGACTTGGTGTTGCACGTGTAGTCTATAGCCTGTTTTAGAGAAATGTAATCATCAAATATTGTAAGAGCTTTCATTGTCTGCTTATATGCCCCCTTTATGTATTTATTTATACGGTTCTGACTTGGTGTACAGGGAGAATACTGTAAGAACGGCCCATGTTCTGAATTCTGTCGCTGTACATTTCAAAAGTGCTGAACAAATAGTTATATTTACTACGTCCATCCTAGCTCGCTCATTAATGTCTTAATCGAAATTACGGATTGCCTCTTATCTGCTCGTCGTCCCCTTATGCCATAGTTTGTACATCTCAATTGTCAGTAGAAACCACATTTGTTTAAGCAAGTCAGCTATGTTTTTTTAAAGGCAGTAAATGAGGCTGAATTAACTGTTTCGCAGCCAGCCAAGGCTCCACTGATAGCCAGGTGTAGCAGTGGTAAGGTGTTGGGACTGCTGTTGGGACTGCTTTTGGGACAGCTTTATGTAGGCCCTAACAGTTTGTGGGCACCGTTTGTCACTGTTATAGTGCAATTAAATGTATTGTTTAGTGTTGTGTTGTGGCTTTGCTGGCATGCATGTAAAGAATAGTTTTTTTTTTGCCCCACCAAGATTTACATGCTCAAATCGCCACTGCGTTAGACAGCACATTGTAGCCAAACTACTTTTGATCTATCCCATTACTCTTTGCAAGATACGAGACAGATCAGGAATTGACACGTGCAAGTGCGTTCGTGTGAGGTCAATATTGTCAATCTATAAATGTTAATTCTTCCCCCTGTTTATGATGATACAATTCCATGAAGTGGTTTAGTTCTTGATCTAATCCATGCACCTGTTTGATGACGGCCTTGTGATTTATAGCCTGTCTCGTTGTGTAGGCCTACACCACTGCTATAAAGCCATCTTGACTTCAAACCATAGAGAGTCACCCCCACACCATGTCTTCACCATCTCACCCCTTCTATACTTTGCGACCTTTGACCTCATAGAAGACAACAAGTCATTTCTTTCTATAGCCCAGACAGGAAGGTGACTTTTCCCGATAGCTGAGCGCAGCCAGGTCTGAGATCCCCATTGTTCTTCAGATGAAACCTTGCGGTCTACTTATCCTCCCTTCCTCCCCCTTCGGTCCTTACAGTTAATAATTTGGAAGAGGGTCTATGAGAGTGGGGTGATTGGGCTGTTCCCATTCTCCTGGCTAAGCTTGAGACTTGGACAAAAGGCCAGGGGATTTATTTCAGAAAGTAGAAAGAAGGTAATCTGAAGAATCACTCCAACCTTTCTTTGAATGAGAGGAAAAAAGAAGAAAACGAGAGAATGAGGGAGGGAGAGAGGAAGACGTCTGTGTCTCAGTTGGAAGGCTTTCTCACACTTTTGTCTTTTCTAGCACGTCTCAATTAAGAAATTCAGAATTAGTTCCGGAAATGAAGGGATGCACTGTAAAATAGTTCTGTGAAGTGCTTTGTGATGGCAAAGTGGTGGTTGCTGATTGGCTGAATACCCGGGGCGCTAGTTGGTTGTAGTTGTCAACAAAAGCAGCATGATAGAAATATACCACGTTTTCAAACTACCTGTAGTTTATTTGAGAAGATATATGAAGCGATCTGTACATTTGAACAACAGCATAAATACACCTATTTCACTTTTGCATGTCAAAAACCAAATGATCGCTGCTGCACATGCTGCTACTGTTTTTAACAGATCAGATTATACTATTTAGAACATGTAGCCAGCTCACGAACAAACGGGTCCACCAGGGTTACTGGTTACCACAGCTTCAAAGTCATAAAGCCTGCCCATTTCTTCAATTTACAATTTTGTGGCTGTGGAAACTAGTGGAAACCAGGGAGGTCGCAACAAGCATGGAGATGCAATAAGTGAAATGCATCTAACTGGGGATAGCTAGCTAACATAATGTCACAAAACATGATGAGCTAGCCAGGTAACTTTCATTCTGAAATAACTTCATATTTCTGAGTTAGTCAGATATTAGTTTTAAAAGACTTAAAATTGGCTGGGAGCTAACTAGCTAGCAAGCTACCAGCTAAATAGCTCCTTATCAAAGTTAGATAACTGGTTAATTTTACCAGAACATTTACCAAACTATTTCTCAATGTTTCTAAGAAATTACTGAAACTGGCTAATTAATTTGATCATGCTTTAGTCCACACAACATGTCGCACCTGTCACCAGTAGAATCTGATGAACAACATGGGGGGAAACATAATTGGCCATGCTTTTTGTCCTACCAGATCCGTGATGAGAAGGTTCTAGCTAGTTTATCCCTCTGTCCTTCAACTCTTGTTGGATGTAGTTGTCCAGTTATTTATTTACAAGTTAATTACAATTTGCTTTTTGCTTTAGTGTAATCTGTACCTGATAGAGCAGATCTAGTCTAACGTGCAGAAGTAAGCCGTCTGGCGCGAGAGACTCATTTGGGGAGGGAGACTAGAGTAGACCCAGAAGTTATGACTGAACGCACATTTGAGCGCCCCCATGACGCTCCATTTACTTTGTGCTGTTATAATTTATGCTGCAGTTCCACCTCATAGCAAATAGCTGGCAAAACAATCCAAGCAATGTTTGCAAGGCCTATGCGCCCACGGAGACGGAGCTGCTGCTGCTGGTAGTCACTGACGGGCAGAGTAGTAAGTAACTAAACAGCTTGTTTTTAACAATATCTTTTTGAAACAGAAACATTTATCACACTTTTATGAGCATTTAAAAATAATTCATGAATTATATAATATAAAATAAAAAACAAACAATCACAAATTTTATTTTTTGACCAATCACAAGTGGCGGCTGCCCCTACCACCCTAATGGGTGGGCCGCGGCTGGATGGCAATTTTTTTTTTTTTACATTTTATCTTTATTTAACTAGGCAAGTCAGTTAAGAACAAATTCTTATTTACAATGATGGCCTACACCGGCCAAACCCGGACAACGTTGGGCCAATTGTGCGCCGCCCTATGGGACTCCCAATCACGGCCGGTTGTGATACAGCCTGGAATCGAACCAGGGGGTCTGTAGTGACGCCTCAAGCACTGAGATGCAGTGCCTTAGTGCCCAAATGACACTAAACCTTTTTTGAGTGTTTACTTTTTTTCGTTCTCATTTACTGTGTTATGTTGTGCTGCTACCTATTGAGATACTGGAGCTAGCTAGATTGTCTAATGACTTGTATAACAGCAACGGTTGTTTGGAGATTAATCATTTTTAACCTTTAGTCACAGTAGGCTAATAGTTTCCCCTCCATTATCCTTCTTGGTCATCTTCAAAGGTGTCATGTTTCCAGCTAGACATTTCTTTGGCTTCTCACCCCCTAGTGGTATGATGGCTCTTTCCTTTGTATCATTACTTTGGGGGTTTGAATTGTGTAATCGCTCTGTATTTACACATAATGTTCTTAATTCTGAGTTATTTTTGATTGGGTATTTATCTTTTCTTGTAGTTTCACCCTGTATCATTAAAGTGGATGAAGATGATCAAGATCTTGACTCTTGCATTATGATAAGGCATTTAGCTGTCTGTTAACTCATACTGTAACACAAGGAGAACAGAACAGTGAAAAGACAAGAAGCAGCTTCCGAAGGAGAACCAACAGGCAGCAGAATTAACCTTCATCACCCTCCTCAAGACTGTGCAATGCACCACACAGTACGTACAAGCTCATGTCAGACACCCATCCATGCCTGATATGGAACCTATTCCAGATGATGAACCATTGACATCACCAGCACAAAAGGGAGACCCTAGGGCCTGTTGAGTGGCGCAGCGGTCTAAGGCACTGCACCGCAGTGCTTGAGGTGTCACTACAGACCCGGGATCGGTCACGGGGAGACCCATGAGGTGGTGCACAATTGGCTCAGCCTCACGACCAACAGAACAAAGGCATGACAGATTTTGTGAAATTATTTGATACGCCGTCACTACTGGGCTGCTAGAGTTCAATTACCAACCTGAGAACTACAGAGCTTGGAGGTCCACATTTCAGAACGCCATAAAAGGGTTAGACCTATCAGCAAGTGAATAAATTGATCTGTAAGCCAAATGGCTGGGCAATGAGTCATTTGAACAAGTCCGAAGAATCAGAATCAGACCTGTTCACATCGACCATCCAGAAAAAGGACAAAACATGATCTGTGATAGACTGGAAGAGAGCTACGGCTCACCAGAGATTATCGAGAATGTACGGTTTAAGAAATGAGAGAATATTCCCAAAATCCTTAATCAAGACCATCTGAAGTTGAGAGAGCTAGGTGACCAATTGATGGAAATAGATTCAGCTAAAAGTGAAGGATGCTTTCCAGGGCTCACCTCACATACTGTACCTAGACACTGCTCGTGGCACAAACCCCATTATTGAAAAGTTGCCATTTAGCATACAGGAGAAATAGATTTCTGAGGGCTCAAGATACAAAAAAGAGCAGTTCCTTTCCCTTCTTTCTACTTCTTTAAAATCTTCCAGCTGTCACGACTTCCTCTGAAGCTGCCTCCCCTCCTTGTTCGGGCAGGCTTCGGCATTCGTCGTCACCGGCCTACTAGCCACTGCCGCTCCATTATTCATCATTCCATTTGTCTTGTCTTGTCAATTACACACACCTGGTTCATATCCCCTCATTAGTACATGTATAAGTGTTCCCTCTGCCCCCCTTGTCCTTGTTGGTGATTGTATTTTGTGAGTTGAGTGTAGCTCGGTTGAGCTACCTGTACCTTGTATTTCCGGGGATATTGTTCCCCGTGGGCCTGTATTTTGTTGACGCTATCCAGCGTAACTGTGTCCTACGGAATAAACTCTGTATTCGGTGATTTACCCTCCTGCGCCTGACTCCTTCAAATCACATTCTCACACCAGCGGACAAGAAATTATCCAAGTGTTTATTTTTTTATGTATCATATTTCCCCCCCATTGTTTCCCCCCACTCCAGTTACAAAATTATACATACAGTGAGGGAAAAAAGTATTTGATCCCCTGCTGATTTTGTATGTTTGCCCACTGACAAAGAAATGATCAGTCTATAATTTTAATGGTATGTTTATTTGAACAGTGAGAGACAGAATAACAACAAAAACATCCAGAAAAACGCATGTCAAAAATGAAATGATAAATTGATTTGACCCCTCTGCAAAACATGACTTAGTACTTGGTGGCAAAACCCTTGTTGGGAATCACAGAGGTCAGATGTTTCTTGTAGTTTGCCACCAGATTTGCACACATCTCAGGAGGGATTTTGTCCCACTCCTCTTTGCAGATCTTCTCCAAGTCATTAAGGTTTCGAGGCTGACGTTTGGCAACTCGAACCTTCAGCTCCCTCCACAGATTTTCTATGGGATTAAGGTCTGGAGACTGACTAGGCCACTCCAGGACCTTAATGTGCCACTCCTTTGTTGCCTTGGCCGTGTGTTTTGGGTCATTGTCATGCTGGAATACCCATCCACGACCCATTTTCAATGCCCTGGCTGAGGAAAGGAGGTTCTCACCCAAAGTTTGACGGTACATGGCCCCGTCCATTGTCCCTTTGATGCGGTGAAGTTGTCCTGTCCCCTTAGCAGAAAAACACCCCCAAAGCATAATGTTAATTATGTTAATGTTTGACGGTGGGGATGGTGTTCTTGGGGTCATAGGCAGCATTCCTCCTCCTCTAAACACGGCGAGTTGAGTTGATGCCAAAGAGCTCCATTTTGGTCTCATCTGACCACAACACTTACACCCAGTTATCCTCTGAATCATTCAGACGTTCATTGGCAAACTTCAGACGGGCCTGTATATGTGCTTTCTTGAGCAGGGGAACCGTGCGGGCGCTGCAGGATTTCAGTCCTTCACGGCGTAGTGTGTTACCAATTGTTTTCTTGGTGACTATGGTCCCAGCTGCCTTGAGATCATTGACAAGATCCTCCCGTGTAGTTCTGGGCTGATTCCTCACCGTTCTCATGATCATTGCAACTCCACGAGGTGAGATCTTGCATGGAGCCCCAGGCCGAGGGAGATTGACAGTTTCCATTTGCAAATAATCGCACCAACTGTTGTCACCTTCTCACCAAGCTGCTTGGCGATTGTCTTGTAGCCCATTCCAGCCTTGTGTAGGTCTACAATCTTGTCCCTGACATCATTGGAGAGCTCTTTGGTCTTGGCCATGGTGGAGAGTTTGGAAACTGATTGATTGATTGCTTCTGTGGACAGGTGTCTTTTATACAGGTAACAAACTGAGATTAGGAGCACTCCCTTTAAGAGTGTGCTCCTAATCTCAGCTCGTTACCTGTATAAAAGGAATCTTAAAAGGAACCAGGAATCTTTCTGATTGAGAGGGGGTCAAATACTTATTTCCCTCATTAAAATGCAAATAAATTTATAACATTTTTGACATGCATTTTTCTGGATGTTTTTGTTGTTATTCTGTCTCTCACTGTTCAAATAAACCTACCATTAAAATTATAGACTGATCATGTCTTTGTCAGTGGGCAAACGTACAAAATCAGCAGGGGATCAAATACTTTTTTCCCTCACTGTATGAACAACAACTTACAGACACACACAAACAATGACTACATCTTATCTGCCCAGACCCGCATGCTCACACCCCCATCCCTAGTGCCTGCATTATTGTTTGCCACTTGGCCTTAAATTGTTATCATTTTGTTTTCTCGGTCGCTCATGCTATTTAAATATTTAAATAATAAATCATTAGATTTTTCCATTTTGTTAATGATGGCGGATTGACTGATTTCCACATTTTTTGTATATGTTTTTTCAAGATGAGTGATGAGAAGAGAATCGTCCAGCCCATTGGGTATCTCACTACACCCCCATATGCCATGTCTTGAAATATGCAAAAACAGATTAAAAGTAGCTCTACCCATAACTTTTGGACTTGATAGCATTCCCAGAAAGCATGGATTATTGAGTCATTATTAGTTTTACACTTAAGACTTGACTCTGCCGTTGTGCTGTAGAATTTGTGAATTTTGTCTCTTGTATAATAAATTATATACATTAGTTTATACTGGATTAAGCGTGCATTTTCGTTAACTGTACTTTTGTTAGTTATGCTCCAACTTCCCCTCCATCTTGTGCAAACATCAGTTCTTTTTAAGTCTTGGCTCCAATAGTTTTGAGATTGTCAGTGGATATGCTCTTCGCAAGGTTTTGTATATCTTCCCTATCATATGAACATTTGTGATATGTAACTTTTAAGTTGCATGTATTTGAAACTATCTTGTGTTTTTACGGAGTGATATTGGTTCTTGTAGAATACGTTTCATTTTCTTACATATTGTTATATTGTTCTTAACTATGAAGTTGTTAATGTTCTTAGATGTATCCTTTGAAAATAAACATGTAAAAAGATTCTGGGGATGAGCATGCGCATCTTCAATATGTACCAATTGTTCCTCTTTAGTGCATTTAACTATACTGAACAAAAATATAAATGCAACATGTTTCATGAGTTGAAATAAAAATTCCCAGAAATGTTCCATGTGCACAAAAAGCTTATTTCTTCCAAATGTTGGGCACAAATTAGTTTACATCCCTGTTAGTGAGCATTTCTCCTTTGCCAAGATAATCCATCCCCCTAACAGGTGTGGCATATCAAGAAGCTGATTAAACAGCATGATCATTACACAGGTGCACCTTGTGCTTGGGACAATAAAAAGCCACTCTAAAATGTGCAGTTTTGTCACACAACACAATGCCACTGATGTCTCAAGTTTTGAGGGCGCGTGCAATTGGCATGTTGACTGCAGGAATGTCCACCAAAGCTGTTGTCAGAAAATTGAATGTTAATTTCTCTACCATAAGCTGCTTCCAACATCGTTTTAGAGGATTTGGCAGTACGTCCAACCGGCCTCACAAACGCAGACCACGTGTAACCACGCCAGCCCAGGACCTCCACATCTGGCTTCTTCACCTGCGGGATCGTCTGAGACCAGCCACCCGGATAGCTGATGAAACTGAGGAGTATTTCTGTCTGTAATAAAGCCCTTTTGTGGGGAAAAACTGATTCTGATTGGCTAGGCCTGGATCCCCAGTGGGTGGGCCTTGCTCCCAAGTGGGTGGGCCTATGCCCTCCCAGGCCCACCAATGGCTGCGCCCCTGTCCAGTCATGTGAAATCCATAGATTATGGCCTAATTTATTTATTTCAATTGACTGATTTCCTTATATGAACTGTAACCCAGTAAAATCATTGAAATTGTTGCATGTTGCGTGTTATATTTTTGTTCAGTATATGTCACAAGTAAAAGCCTTGGGTAGCGAGTTGATACAATTCCAAGTCTGGGAGGTTAAAATCACCCTCAGAGTTAGGAAGATGGAAAACTTTCCTTTTTATTCTATGAATTGTATTTTCATATACAGTGGGGCAAAAAAGTATTTAGTCAGCCACCAATTGTGCAAGTTCTCCCACTTAAAAAGATGAGAGAGGCCTGTAATTTTCATCATAGGTACACGTCAACTATGACAGACAAAATTAGAAAAAAAAATCCAGAAAATCACATTGTAGGATTTTTAATGAATTTATTTGCAAATTATGGTGGAAAATAAGTATTTGGTCAATAACACAACTTTCTCAATACTTTGTTATATACCCTTTGTTGGCAATGACACAGGTCAAACGTTTTCTGTAAGTCTTCACAAGGTTTTCACACACTGTTGCTGGTATTTTGGCCCATTCCTCCATGCAGATCTCCTCTAGAGCAGTGATGTTTTGGGGCTGTCGCTGGGCAACACAGACTTTCAACTCCCTCCAAAGATTTTCTATGGGGTTGAGATCTGGAGACTGGCTAGGCCATTCCAGGACCTTGAAATGCTTCTTACGAAGCCACTCCTTCGTTGCCCGGGCGGTGTGTTTGGGATCATTGTCATGCTGAAAGACCCAGCCACGTTTCATCTTCAATGCCCTTGCTGATGGAAGGAGGTTTTCACTCAAAATCTCACAATACATGGCCCCATTCATTCTTTCCTTTACACGGATCAGTCGTCCTGGTCCCTTTGCAGAAAAACAGCCCCAAAGCATGATGTTTCCACCCCCATGCTTCACAGTAGGTATGGTGTTCTTTGGATGCAACTCAGCATTCTTTGTCCTCCAAACACGACGAGTTGAGTTTTTACCAAAAAGTTATATTTTGGTTTCATCTGACCATATGACATTCTCCCAATCCTCTTCTGGATCATCCAAATGCACTCTAGCAAACTTCAGACGGGCCTGGACATGTACTGTTTTAAGCAGGGGGACACGTCTGGCACTGCAGGATTTGAGTCCCTGGCGACGTAGTGTGTTACTGATGGTAGGCTTTGTTGCTTTGGTCCCAGCTCTCTGCAGATCATTCACTAGGTCCCCCCGTGTGGTTCTGGGATTTTTGCTCACCGTTCTTGTGATCATTTTGACCCCACGGGGTGAGATCTTGCGTGGAGCCCCAGATCGAGGGAGATTATCAGTGGTCTTGTATGTCTTCCATTTCCTAATAATTGCTCCCACAGTTGATTTCTTCAAACCAAGCTGCTTACCTATTGCAGATTCAGTCTTCCCAGCCTGGTGCAGGTCTACAATTTAGTTTCTGGTGTCCTTTGACAGCTCTTTGGTCTTGGCCATAGTGGAGTTTGGAGTGTGACTGTTTGAGGATGTGGACAGGTGTCTTTTATACTGATAACAAGTTCAAACAGGTGCCATTAATACAGGTAACGAGTGGAGGACAGAGGAGCCTCTTAAAGAAGAAGTTACAGGTCTGTGAGAGCCAGAAATCTTGCTTGTTTGTAGGTGACCAAATACTTATTTTCCACCATAATTTGCAAATAAATTCATAAAAAATCCTACAATGTGATTTTCTGGATTTTTTTTTTCAATTTGTCTGTCATAATTGATGTGTACCTATGATGAAAATTACAGGCCTCTCTCATCTTTTTAAGTAGGAGAACTTGCACAATTGGTGGCTGACTAAATACTTTTTTTCCCCACTGTATAAAGTATGTTATGACTGAGTATACTTTTTGAAAGAATGTCTTCGGTGGTGTAATTGGTATTACTGAAAATAAATATTGAAAACTTTGGCAGCCATGCCATTCTAAAGAGGTTTATTCAACTTGTAAGATTTATGGTAAGATTATTCAATTTAATTAGATCTACTTTCATATTGTTGAGTAATGGAATAAAGTTATCTTTATATATTTGTTGTTTGTTGTCACTTATTAAGCACCCTAAGTATGACATTTGTTTTGTAGTCCACTTAAAGGATTGCTGTAGATCGTGAGTTATTCTTTTTATTTTTCCTATTGACATTATTTAGCTTTTTTCCACGTTAATTTTATATCCTGAGATTTTAGAGTATTCTGAAATATTTTTTGCAAAGGGGACATTGAATTTTCAGTATTGGTCAGGTATATCAGGAGATCAAATGCAAATACGTTTCTTCTTCTCACAAAATCCGGGGCCCCAAAGAGCCACACATTCAACCGCAATGTACAGTCAAAGAGCACCTGTGTCAGTTCACAAAACCCAAAACGTCACTGTGTGCTGATTCCCCCATTAATGACACAGATCAGAAAACTGAAGAACCCAACACGCAATGTCCCATACACAACAAGTCACATCCTCTCAGGAGATGCCGTAGTTTTAGAGCATAGACCATTTAGGACCGTAAGGCCTTCTTAAAGCAATATGGGATCTGTTTCAGGTGTTGCACCTCCTCAACTCACCTGGCATGAGATTGCAACATGTCTGTTAATTGTGCAGAGTGCAACAGTGAAAGCCACAGTACAGCTCTTCACCCAGGTCCAGCCCCCTGGGCTACTATGGCCTCCTCCGCCTCAGCAGAGCACAGCAGGGAGGAGGAATAGGACAGTGACTTCACAATGTACCAAGGTCCACAGAGAGGACGTCAGTGGAGCATCCTGCTCCAAGATCTGCCTTTGTGAAGGTCTTCCCTAAAGGACATCAAGACAGCCATGACGTATAGATGATCAGAACAATCACTACCTAAATCTGAGTTACTTGACCACTTCAGTGTTAAAGGTAACAGCTCTCCATGCTCATTGAAAACGTGTGCTAGTTTAGTGGAGATCTCAGGAAGAAGAGGCAAAGGCTTTGCAGACCATCACCAAAAGCAGCACTCCACAACGCCCACCTTTAACCAGTGGCAGACCAAATTCCACCACTAGCCCCGATTCTGCTCCTCCTTGACAGAGATATCCAGAGAATTCACAAGGAACGTAAACAGATAGATGGACCATATGACTCACCTTATGCCCAGAACTTCGAACTAGGATGGGTCATCGTTGGTGACGTCTACCTAGGCCCTAGAGAATATTCACAAACCGACCACAGACATACAGTCAACCACATTATCAGGGAAGCACTGTGGGAGTTTATTTTACCTGTTTCAGACCTGTTGACCTGTCACTGTCACAAAGTCTCTCTCACAAGGTTAAGGTAACCCCATTGGCTATAAGCAGTTTCCTGTTAAAAAGTGTGTATGTGCGTATGTGTTTGTTTGCGTGTGTGTGCATGTGTAACAGATGTGATTGTACTCGTCGTTGTGTTGTAATAAACGAATGCCGGGCCAGCGATCACAGTTTGTGTGTTTATTCTGACAATAGACAAGAATGAGCACATAAGATGTGCGGCATGCACCAGGATGTTGACTGCTGTAGCATGGATCTGCAGCAAGGAGAAACAACCATGTATGAGTCACGAGCTAAATGCGACCACCATTACTGCTATAGAGCATGGTAGCTAATCGCTCGTACAGCAATAAAATCAAAATGCAGGTGAATTAATGAATCAAAACTCGCTCTTAGTGTCTAACAGGATACTGTACATACCAGTTAATGTACATAAAGAATTTGTACAAATATAAAATAACAAATAGACTGCAATGCTTTAGAACTTCAGTTACTGCTTCCTTGTAGACTGGGAAGAATTTATGTTTGCAATCTCCCCCTATCTGCAAGCATGATCAATGGCATAACACCTTATTGATATGTAAATTCAACCAACAAATAGGAATACATAACCATTATACTACACATTTCTGCAGTGGCAAGTGGAAACATAATCAACCCTGTTACACATGCATGCGCGCACGTTTGAGTCTATGCGACTGCATGTGGTGCAATTATTGTGTGGAAAACTACTCTGTTTTTCTCATCATTTGAATGTACCCGATGACACCCACACTGTGCTAAGGAAACAATATGTACATTGTACAGTTTGGATGGGGGCTCTGTGGGAAGACCTTGAGATGGCATCTGCTACATCACTTACATGCTAAATCATTTTTAATTGAAACATTCCTTAGAGGATTCCTGCCTGTGCTGCATATTGAATTTGGCGGAATTTGTTTGAGTTGGCATCACACTCGATTTTGCAGAGGCAGACTTTATACATGTTCACATCATGTAATACACGTGACGATCCTCCAAGACAGTCTTCTGCATGTGCTATGGTGCTGGAAAACCAAACAGGGTGTGCAGGCTTTTGTTCCAGCCCAGCACTGAAGCTATACCCATGATTCAGCTAATGATCTAATACACTTCAGTCGATCTCAGTTGATATGTGTCATGACTTGCCCTCATGGTTTGAGGATCAAACATGCCGGCTAGGCAAAGGTTTGAACACCCCCTTTCCTGGGGGCCAGTTTTATGACCGGTTGTAAATACCGTGTTAACAAAGTCTTCCCGCCAAGACTCCAACATCCAAAAGTGGATAATGAAACAATATTCCTACTTAAAAGAATGTGGGAAATGGTTGGTGGGGAATTAAAGAACAATCATGTCAAATTCGTTACCATGTTGTGATGTCATTAAAGACAGTGGAACAACATAACTGTATCTTTGGGGGTGTACACTTCCCAGTTATGAGGTTTCCATTTAATTGTTGTATAAAAACGAATGATTAAGTATAATAATACTTTTGTGAAGATAACAATGTGATTTTAGCGTTCTAGATGAGATGATTGTTTTCCATATTGATTTGTTCTCAGTCAGTGGCCACGCCCAGATGAGAAAAAACATGATGGAACGGCCCTTTTACCCTGAGTGCATAAAAATTGAAATTCACCTCACACCAGCAAGCCCCACGGCTTAAAATGGTTAGAAACTCAACAGAACAGCAGACGTGAAGCGTGAGCCAAACGTTGCAAATGGTTGAATTTCTACCAGACCAGTAAGCCCCACGGCTTAAAATGGTTGACACTCTATAAGAAGCTACACGTTACAAAATTGTTAGACTAGAAAGACCAGAAAACATGAGATGTTAGTCCACATGTTTGAAATGGAGAAACTCTGAAACTCTCAACCTCTACACGAGGTGAATAAGAAGACAATGCACTAGACCTTATCATTTCAGTCTGTAGCTGGCATGTATAGTCGACTAGAGAACTTTCACTAAAGACACGAGAGGAGAGGACAATCCCTCTCAGACAACCGCTGGTACATCTGAAGTATCCGTTCTAACCACTACTACGACCAGAAACTCTACCAAGGACATTGGGATCTCTGGTGGGCAAACCAGAGTCCTACATCATCAACTCAACTATCGAGGACAGCTACACGTAAATACATGTTGCATTTCTAATCCGAATGAGCGTAGTTTCCAAAGTAACCACGATAGTTTGAATCTCTGTCTCTCAATTCTCTGACCCTCCTTCTACCCAAGGAGTCATGCTATTGTTAGTGCAGTCCACTAGGGACCTGTTTTCATTGTATTACGTTAGTAATCATGTGTGATTATTTAATAAGTGACTGTTATCGATATATAACATATATCTTCTCAGAGTTTAATTCGGGAGATTGTAACTTGTTAAACGACTTCTTCCAGTGAGAGTGTGATTTGAAGGAGTCAGGCGCAGGAGGGTAAATCACAGAATAGAGAGTTTATTCCGTAGTACACAGTTTCGCTGGATAGCGTCAACAGTCCAGTGCGCAAAACAGGCGCACTGGAACAAATACAGGCACACAGGGAAAATATACCCCGGCAATACAAAGTACAGGTAGCTCCACCGAGCTACACTCATCTCACATGAAACAATCACCTACAAGGACAAGGGGGCAGAGGGAACACTTATACATATACTAACCAGGTGTGTGTAATTGACAAGACAAATGGAATGATGAGATATGGAGCGGCAGTGGCTAGAAGGCCGGTGTCGACGAACGCCGAAGCCTGCCCGAACAAGGAGGAGAGGCAGCTTCGGAGGAAGTTGTGACATTTCTGTGGTGCCCCAAATTCCTAATGAGTTAATTGTTACATGATTAATTTAATCGAGTGACAATTAAACATAGATAGGTGATTCGATAAATAACAGTCATACATTAAAGTAAGTCACGTCAAATGTCACAACGATAATCAAAGTCTAAAGCATTTAGAACTGTTATAATTAACTTGAATTGTATCCTTTGTATTAACCTTGAATTAATTAACCTTGATAGTTTCTATGAACTCTGCACAGAAAAAAACAAAAACATTATTCTAATAAAATACTTTAAAAACTATATGGGAAAATAAGATATTCATACACTCATGGCCAGTTTATTAGGTACACATCTAGTACCGGGTCGGACCCCCCTTTACCTCCAGAACAGCCTGAATTCTTATGAGCATGCAAACATTGCTCAATTAGTATCAAGGACCTAATGTGTGCCAGGAAAACATTCCCCACACCATTACACCACTGCCACCAGCCTGTACCATTGACACCAGGCAGGATGGGGCCATGGACTCATGCTGCTTACACCAAATCCTGACTCTGCCATCAGCATGATGCAACAGGAACTGGGATTCGTCGGAGCAGGCAATGTTTTTCCACTCCTCAATTGTCCAGTGTTGGTGATCGCGTGCCCACTGGAGCCGCTTCTTCTTGTTTTTAGCTGATAGGAGTGGAACCCGGTGTGTTCGTCACTGCAATAGCCCATCCATGACAAGGACCGACAAGTTGTGCGTTCCAAAATGTCATTCTGCACACCACTGTTGTACTGCGCTGTTATTTGCCTGTTTGTCGCCTGCCTGTTAGCTTGCACAAGTCTTGCCATTCTCCTTCGACCTCTCATCAACTAACTAGCTGTTTTCGCCCACAGGACTGCTGCTGACTGGATGTTTGTTGTTTGTCGCACCATTCTCGGTAAACCCTAGATACTGTCGTGCGTGAAAAGCCCAGGAGGCTGGCCGTTTCTGAGATACTGGAACCGGCGTGTCTGGCACCGTCGATCATACCACGCTCAAAGTCGCTTAGGTGACTCGTTTTGCCCATTCTAACGTTCAATCGAGCAGTAACTGAATGCCTCGATGCCTGTATGCCTGCTTTATATAGCAAGTGCCACCTGACTCACTGTCTGCCTGTAGGAGCAAATCATTTTCGTGAATGGGGTTGTGTACCTAATAAACTGGCCACTGAGTGTATATTCATGCGCTATACACCTCGAACAGATCTTGTTTTTAGCATAGTCTCATAGAGAACCCATTTAGGAATACAGTGGGTCATTATCATCTGCACATTTCATGAACTATCGTTTGGAAAATTACTATTTCATATTAAACAAGGTCGTACTTAAAGCACCTTGATTAGCATTAGTTCCCTTTCAATAGATTCACATTTCCCCTTTCAACCTGATTGCATTCATAAGGCATGGGAACTCTCCTATTGTCAGATATCTGATAGGCTCGTTAGGTAGCTTAGGTCTCAAAGGAAAATAATAGAGTGCATTTCAGGCTAATTGAGATGTTGAGAGAATGTGAGGTTTTCCAAAATTATCTTGATTACTACCTTAATCTCTCTTTCTCTCTCTCACTCAGTCTGTTTCTCTCTTTCTTTTTGTATTTATCTCACACTACTCTCTCCCCTCATGCCATTATGTAAATCCATCTGTCTGTGACTGGCCCAAACATCCTTCTGTCTGTGAATCTGTTAAGCCCCACCACTAGGGTTGCAAAATTGCGGGAACGTTCAATAAATTCTGTGGTTTTCCCGAAATCCTGGTTGGAGGATTATCGGAATCAAGAGGGAATACGGAATTATCCAACCAGAATTTCATTGAAAGTTCCTGGAATTTTGCAACCCTACCACAGACACAGATGCACCTGACAGTTTTTAAAACATAGTCGGTTACCATGACAATGCCCAAATCCTCTAAAACGAGACCAAAACATGTCCCTTACAAGCCATCCCTCCCACACATAAGATCATAATCTGCTTTTACCCTGCTGCTCACACAGTCCCAGATACTTCAACGTTTAGGCATTCTCAGAAAGAATCTGAAATCCTGATTTCATTCGTAGACCACACAAAGCTCTGTTTGTACACCTCAGACTTTATCCTATACTGTAGGTGTGGAGAAGGAGAAGATAAACAAAATGTCCAATTTGATACATCTCTATATGGTTGTCAATGCTGTAGGAGAAATGTTCTAGATCAACAAAATGTTTATCCTTTCGACAGGGGTGGATCTTTTGTGGAACTTTCTTTATTGCGACAAATGATGATGCCAGGTAATTTTGAAGGTACGTGGTGCACGTGATGTCATCACGTAACCACACTGAACAAAAATATTAACGCAACATGCAACAATTTCAAAGATTTCACATGCTCAATGGGTGACATGTATGATGAGTATGTAGGCCATGGAAGAACTGGGACATTTTCAGCTTCCAGGAATTGTGTACAGATCCTTGCGACATGGGGGTGTGCATTATCATGCTGAAACATGAGGTGATGGCGGCAGATGAGTTGCATGACAATGGGCCTCAGGGTCTCATCACGATATCTCTGTGCATTCAAATTGCCATCAATCAAATGCAATTGTGTTCGTTGTCCGTAGCTTATACCTGCCCATACCATAACCCCACCGCCACCATGGGGCACTCTGTTAACAACATTGACAGCATCAAACCGCTTGCCCACATGACGCCATACGTCTGCCATCTGCCTGATACAGTTGAAACCGGGATTCATCCGTGAAGAGCACACTTCTCCAGCATGCCAGTGGCCATCGAAGGTGAGCATTTGCCCACTGAATTTGGTTAACACGCCGAACTGCACTCAGGTCAAGACCCTGGTGAGGACGACGAGCACACAGATGAGCTTCCCTGAGACAGTTTCTGACAGTTTGTGCAGAAATTCTTCGGTTATGCAAACCCACAGTTTCATCAGCTGTTCGGGTGGGTGGTCTCAGATGATCCCGCAGGTGAAGAAGCCGGATGTGGAGGTCCTGGGCTGGCGTGGTTACACGTGGTCTGCGGTTGTGAGGCAGGTTGGACGTACTGCCAAATGAAGGCGCCTTATGGTAGATGAACATTCAATGATCAAACATTCAGTTCTCTGGCAACAGCTCTGGTGGACATTCCTGCAGTCAGCATGCCAACTGCACACTCCCGCAAAACTTGAGACATCTGTGGCATTGTGTTGTGTGAGAAAACTGCACATTTTAGTGGCCTTTTATTGTCCCCAGAATGATCATGTAATGATCATGTTGTTTAATCAGCTTCTTGATATGCCACACCTGTCAGGTGGATGGATTATCTTGGCAAAGGAGAAATGCTCACTAACAGGGATGTAAACAAATTTGTGCACCATTTTTCTTTTTTGAAATAAGCTTTTGTGCGTATGGAAAATTTCTGGGATCTTTTATTTCAGCTAATGAAACATGGGACCAACACTTTACATGCCATGTTTATATTTTTCTTCAGTATATAAAGCTCCACTCCACATGTAATTCTAAATGCCTACTGCTTACTAAATCTATTTTTCAATTATACAAATAATGTTTCTTTGCAGTACAAGGATTGTCTTGACTTTTAAAAATGCCCAAATTGCTTCACCTTGCTTTTCTGATTGGCTGGATGAAAGTTTCCCCATCCAATCATTTCAGCTCTACACCATGGCACGGACCGTGGCGATATGTTGGCGCATGATAATTATTAGAATATTGCAAATATTAGTCAATTCTTGCATTCTATCCATGCTGGCTTTTGCGTGATATCTGAGACATGAAACTGATAGGTGGGAGGGCATACAGGCTGTTGCCAATTTGTTTATGCGCAATTTACCTAAATGGACAATGGAAACACTTCAACCACTTCATTTTTTTAGGCGTGACGTCATTACGTCCAACTGTTTTCATCGACATGACAGTTCAATGGAAACGCACCGTAGTAGAGAATTGTTCCATCTATTTTCTATGCAAACTTTCTAAATGTTTACAAAAAATCACTGGACACGTTAATGGAAACGTAGCTATTGTTACAGAGGATGATGTGGTCAAATCTGGAGTATTGTAGAATTAATCAAAAGATAAGGCATCTACTTTTGGGGATGGCATGAAAGCAGGTTTTGAGAGAAAATACAATAATACCAAAACGCACAGATTAGAACATTTTCAAAAAAACTTCAGTAGATTAAAATAGAACATTCTTTATTCCAGTCAGTGCTGTGTTGTCTCTACTATCCCTTTCTCTTGTTCTCTCTATCTCCATCTCTCTCTCTATTTCAGTTTACTCCCACACAATGTTTCATACAGTACATGTCCATGCTCTTTAAGGATTTGTTAACTCCAAACATTACCACATTTCCGGTTGCAAAATTCTGGTAACTTTCCCCAAATTCCATGGTTTTCCATATATCCTGGTTGGAAGATTCCTGAAATGATGAGGGAAAAAGGACAAAATCCGGGAATCCTCCAACCAGGATTTCTGGAAAACCAGTGAATTTGGGGAAAGTTACTGGAATTTTGCAACAAAATACGCCCCCACAGCAAAGACCTTGAATCATCTCACCTTGTACCAAACCTTCCCTATTCCATTTTAATTGACAGGAGTTGTCCCTAACCAAGAGACCAGAGCCCATATCCACAAAGTGTCTCAGAGTGCTGACCTATAATCAGTTTAGCCTTTTAGATCATTATGAATAAGACTATATGGACAGATCCTAGATCAGCATTCCTACTCTGAGATGCTTTGTGGATACGGGCCCTGGACAGGGAAAACTAGCCCTGATTATATTGTTCCAGGTCAGCATGACCTTGGACCAGAGCTTAAGTTGGCAACCACATCCATCCACATCCTGTCCTGATCCTGTGAAAGAAAGAAAGTGTCCCACATCAGACTGGGCTGTTTTTTTTCATCATGTTATGTAACATTACATCATGTTATGTAACTCCTACTCCATTCACCCACTTCTTCTCCATTCACCCAGGCTGCACCACATTCCACCACAACAAAGGTTACTAAAGCTACGAATACATAATTGAAAGATCTTGACCCACTTTGGAAGCTATTAAGTTAATAGATATTAGGCTTGTTGACGAGGATGTGTTATAAAACATTTAATTAGACTCTTGGCGTAGTCCAGAAGTTAGATAAGTGGACCAGGAACTGCAAAGTTGCTAGTTCAAGTCCCAGGCCAGGCAGATTCACATTGGACAATAAGATAGCTACAATATGGGGTTCGGTTCAGCTTGGCTGTTACTTTGGTTGCCACTTGGAAAGGCACAAAGCTGCCTCATTAAATCCATGTATTGGGAAGATTAGCTTGTATTATGGGTGCATATTAACAATGGCAAGCTTATGGTAAAATTCTTACACTGCATTACATCAGTGTTTCCCATAGATTTACTTCCAGGAATTGCACTCATATGGTGGAACTCCATATTTAATTTGACTGATAAGAATGAAAATGGAATTGACCTTGCAACTCAGCACAATGTCACTCCCTAACAAAGATGTGATGACTTTTCAGAAATTATTTTCCAGGAATTGCACTCCAATGGTGGAACTCCATATTCAATTATACTGACAGGAATCAAAATGGAGTTGTCACGCGACTCAAAAAAACGAAAATCCCCACTCTCTCATAAAGACGTTAGCCACTCATACCATGAGGCGACTCGACAACTGCTGCAAAAATAGAGCAGAAACCTGCCCCCCCCCCACCCCACCCCCCAAACAACTCTCATTACAACATCCAACACAAAACAGGGACAGAACAAGTGTGTGATTCATGGCTGGAGCGAGGCATTGGCAGCGGCTTTCATCATTTGATTCCCATGCCGGAATAGAGACAGAAAGGGGATTGTCACCATCACTTCTCTTCCTGCTCTGACGGACCTCACAGGCCGCACATGGTGGCCCAGAGTGCTTTGCACTTTAGAGAAAGGATGAATAAATATTCCATTTGATGTTGAATAACAAGATGATGATGATCTCATCCTTTCCACCCTCTCCCTCCCTCCCTCCCTCCCTCCGTCGTTCTCTATCCATAGAGATGAGATGGAGAGAAAATGAGAGGGGAGGAGTCTCCATTATTGTGTCTTTGTGTGGCTGTCTGTTGCCATACACAAATGGTGGTGTAAATGAAGGTTCTGTTGGGCTAACAAGTGTCACAAACTATAATGAGAGACAGACAGAGAGAGGGGGAGGGGACAAAGAAAGAGGGAGAGGGAATATGATATCTAGAGATGCTGACTGACAGTTTGTAAAAGTGGGACAACCACCTTATTGTGGGTGCCTTGCCATTTGAGGGAGGAGAGGAGAGAGGAAGAATATAGTGAAGACGTCATGGTGCAAGAAGGGTTAGGACTGAGGGGGTCCTAAAATGGGCACCGTGCTTTGGCACTGACCAGTCTGGTGATGATGACGAGGGCGACGACATGTATTTTGCACTACAATATTTAGGACACGCATTCCAGGACAGCTTGTTAGAGCACCTTGATAGAGAGGAGGGTACAGGAAGGAGAGAGAGAGATTGAGAGAAGGCGAGAGAGATGGAGGTCTACCAAAACATTTCAAAGGTCTTATGTTTTACGAGGCACAATGGCCTGTGCATGTCCTCACCCATCTTGCTTGAACTGTGTTTTACTGTTGAAAATAGTCCCCGGTTTCTAGGCAACATCTCCTCTCATCCCCTCTTCTTTTCTTCTATCACCCATGGCAGCTGTATTCCTCAGATTCCTGGAATGCGGACAGCTGTGAGGGCACTCCCACTGTGGGACTACGAAAAAAAAGTATGAAAATGTATGCATTTACTTCTGTAAGTCGCTCTGGATAAGATTGTCTGCTAAATTACTCAAATATAATATAAATGGACTTGCTATGACTAATGGGGTAGGTACAAGTTGTCTCTAACAGGGTTGGGGTCAATTCCATTTAAATTCCATTCAATAAGTCAACCAATTTATAATTCCACATTTTCCTCATTGAAAAGCAATGAAGGTTATTGTAATTGTAATTTCAGTGTACTTCCTGAATTTACTGGAATTGACCCCAGCCATGGTCTCTAACCACTGATACCGGGTCAGATATTTTCCATCACTGTAATGGTTAAGATTGGAGTAGGATTTGGGGTGATCTGATCCTAGATCAGTAGTTGAGTGTCTCTGCTTCAAACACACAGTACCTGGCACACATACAAAGGATTCAGTTCAATCCAACTTACATTGTAGTGGTCAAACAACTTATTTTTTCTTGCCCATTAACTCTTGAGCTTTTGGTGTTTCCGTAGCATAGGATTAGTAGCACACAGTGGAAGCTGGTGGGAGGAGCTATGGGAGGACGGGCTCATTGTAATGGCTGAAATGGAATTAATGGAACAGAGTCAAATATGTGGTTTCCATATGTTTGATGTGTTTGATACCGTTCCATGTATTCCATTCCAACCATTACAATGAGCCCATCCTCCTATAGCTCCTCCCACCAGCCTCCACTGGTAGCACACTGTCTGACAAGTCTTTTTTTGAGACAGTTACAAATCTGATTGAGCTGGATTCATTTGTTTCACCTGAAGGGCCTGTGTAAGCATCATCTCATATGTCTGGAACATTCTGTCCAAGCTCAATGAGATCGGAACACACACACACACACACACACACACACACACACACACACAAATGTTGAACAATCAACGGTACAGTGCTAATTTAAAGTTAAATAGGTGCGTAAACACTATTCACCAAAAACAAAGTGCATACGAGGCATTTACTTGCGTTGGTGCTCCTCTGGCTCTTATGTAAGAGTGATGTGGTCCGGCTGGGAAACTGGGGAAGGTTCCACAGGGGTTACGGGGTTACAGGTCAAACTACAGAGAGAGAATTAGAATACGGAGAAACTGTCCAGCTCAGTATGGGTCAAGCAAACTAATGACAGTGGCCAGCTGGTCATACACAGCCACACAAACAGATGGACCGCTCTCATCCACCTGTCTAGTCCTTCTCTATTCAGACCTGTCCAGGGATTGGAGGTAAACTATTGCGATGGACATGTTCTCTGTATTGTAATTCCAACTGTATGGGTCAAACAGATACATGACTCATTACTGTAGCCGGACACAGACACACAAACAGATGGGCCCCTCTTACCCACCCGTCCCACATCCCTGGGGAAGAGGCAATTCTCTTACTGGGGGAACTAGACTGTTTTCCGCATACTGCAAACTAAGGCCGCATCAACACCGTCAGAACGCGTCAGAAACAAAAGTGAAATGCTTGAAATAGACTTGAAGTGTAAACGTTTGTTCACGTGCTGCTTGTGCGGCGGCATGTGTGGCATCTCTCGTCGATCGCCGTGGCGCTGTTTCACCTGCGCTTGCGTTATGTTTGCCCTACACTTACGTTACGTGTCTGGTGTAGTTTGTCTCTGAAACAACTGCATTGTGGCACTACTCTCTTCAGTCCTTTCATCTTTCACCCAGGGGTTTTTAGTCCCGGGGACCCACAGGGTGTAGAGTACAGGCTTCTGTTCTAGTCCAGTATAACACACAACTGCTCATCATGCTCTTGATGAATCAGGTGTGTACATGCTGATCTGGGACAGGAATGGTACCCCAGGATCAGTTTTTAAGTATACTGCTCTAGACAATCATTTGCTTGATGATTAGTTGATTATTTGAAAGGTGTTAATGCTCCGATGGGACAGAAATGTGTACACCGTGTGGGTCATCAGGATATGGGTTGAAGACCACTTCTGTAATCCAGTGGTCTGGCAGAGAGTTAAAGATGTCTGGGCTGGTTAGGACCATCTACACTAATTCTAGTCTGGAGCAGACAGAGACCAGACTGAGACCTGTGTGTGGGAGGCAAACTAAAAACCACCATAACCTTATATAATTCTCAGCAAAAACAGCTCTGCCAGAGTTACTGAATTTACCTGACCAAGTCTGTTGATGATACGCTGTGTGTAGGAATGTGTGTGTGCTTGTGCGTGCGTGTCAACTCAACCCCTTATTTAGCATGACTATCTCATTTAGTCTATTGGGCATCATCAGATCATCTCCATTACAGTTTAATTAATGGAACATATCAATGATTTCCGCAGTTGTTTCTCCTGGAGCACGTCCAATGAGGTATGGTGTGATTGTCACATGCATCTTATGTAGCCAATGGAAAAGCTTGAAAAAGGGCAAAGGGTTCTTATCGTTCAGAGTTTTATAAGTACACTCAATGTAAATCCAGGAAGAACTAGGTCAGAATTTTCTCTGAATATTCTCAGAATGTACAGATGCACACGAACATACATGCACGTACACACACACTCACAGATACACACACACACACACACACACACGCACACACAGACAGACATGTTGTCAACAGACTTGGGTTGAGTCAGAGGCAAACCTGAACTCAATAACTCGAGCAGAGCTGTTGCAGACAATTACATACGATTATGGTGGTGTCTGTCTAGCCTGCTCTGCTCAGATATCCTCAATGTTAGTTATTTGGCCAGACAACAACATAAGTTCATATTTAGTCATCCCCATGTCTGTCTGTCTGTCTCAATCTCTCTCTCTCCATCTCTCTCGTTTTCTCTTTCAGACTTTAGTAGCAATCAGTGAATGAATTGGTACTAAGAACATTATTCCAGAAATGCATGGCTATGACATCTAGTTAACAGGGTGGCCAAAGTGGTTCCTAATTCGGCTTCTTAAATTACTCTTTATGTATTCATCAATGGAGATAATGTTTTGGGCTAGCAAGCCAAAACGTTGGTAGTGAAATAATTTAAATTGTGATGGTGAGTAAAACATTTTTTTACATTCTATCATAAAATGTTCAACTTCAGAAAAAACTAGTTTTCCCATTTCAAGACAACAACAAAAAAACTATAGTAAGTGCCTCTCTTCAGTTTACAGTAATTAAAAACATGAAAATAATCCAGTGCCTGAGATTGGGCACTAGGCTGTTCATATTATTTTATCATTTAAGTTTGTATTTATTTAAACAAACACTATACATCGTACAACGCTCCACAATATGTCAAAGTGTAGGTCTACATCTTGTGCTTCCAATGAGTGGTATTATATGCATTCGTTATCAAGTGAGAAGTGGGAATTTACCATATCTGGGGAAACAGCCACATAAATGGCCCTCCAACTGGTAATTAATAGTTAAATCAGCCATAAATCCCCTTGTGTGCAACAGGGAGGGGCAATTGAATAGAAGATTCACCCCCAAAAAATGTTATTACAAAAATTCTACCCTACCTATCTACCTAACTATCTATCTGTAACAGGGTTGACATGTTACACTTAACCCGCTCAGTTTTTCACCACAAAACACCAGAAAATGGCCAAAAAGAGTAGAACCAGCTCACTTGCTTTTACACTATGATTTGACTTTTAGATGTTCAATATTTATTTTCAAATAAATATTTAAATCGTTTCACCATATTAAAACGTGAGTTCAGTTCACGCAACAAGGTTGACCTTAAAATGAAGGACACACGTAAATGAATCACTAATCAAGTGAAAAAAATTATACACTTCTGAAATAACTTTGTCAAAGCAACAAAATTACTAGGGCTTTACAATGATGGTGAAAACTTTAGTATTTTTTGGTGTTAGTGGATTAAAACTGTCCTAGAAGTCAAAGAGGGTGCCCGGAGGGACAAGTCAAAATGCTGAATTTTGGCACTTTAGCAAGTCTTTATTCATATTGAAAATCATATTGATTAAATTCTCCATGTGGTCTATATTAAAGGGCATTTCATTTCATATAACAGGCTTTTGAAATTCAAAATTGGTGCATCATTCCTACTGAACATATCAAAAGGGACCCATTTCGTGGAACGACCCATTACACGTTAAGTTCTGCCCGTTGGACGTTGGTTGCAATGCTCTCGTCAAGTTTGTTTGTTTATTTGTCATATGCACATGAAAGACATGGATTAAATGCATGTTAGTAAAAAAAACTGCATTTTGACAAAATATATTGTAGCGGCAGCAGCCTACAGTGGGGAAAAAAAGTGTTTAGTCAGCCACCAATTGTGCAAGTTCTCCCACTTAAAAAGATGAGAGAGGCCTGTAATTTTCATCATAGGTACACGTCAACTATGACAGACAAAATGAGAAGAAAAATTCCAGAAAATCACATTGTAGGATTTTTTATGAATTTATTTGCAAATTATGGTGGAAAATAAGTATTTGGTCACCTACAAACAAACAAGATTTCTGGCTCTCACAGACCTGTAACTTCTTCTTTAAGAGGCTCCTCTGTCCTCCACTCGTTACCTGTATTAATGGCACCTGCTTGAACTTGTTATCAGTATAAAAGACACCTGTCCACAACCTCAAACAGTAACACTCCAAACTCCACTATGGCCAAGACCAAAGAGCTGTCAAAGGACACCAGAAACAAAATTGTAGACCTGCACCAGGCTGGGAAGACTGAATCTGCAATAGGTAAGCAGCTTGGTTTGAAGAAATCAACTGTGGGAGCAATTATTAGGAAATGGAAGACATACAAGACCACTGATAATCTCCCTCGATCTGGGGCTCCACGCAAGATCTCACCCCGTGGGGTCAAAATGATCACAAGAACGGTGAGCAAAAATCCCAGAACCACACTGGGGGACCTAGTGAATGACCTGCAGAGAGCTGGGACCAAAGTAACAAAGCCTACCATCAGTAACACACTTTGGGAGAATGTCATATGGTCAGATGAAACCAAAATATAACTTTTTGGTAAAAACTCAACTCGTCGTGTTTGGAGGACAAAGAATGCTGAGTTGCATCCAAAGAACACCATACCTACTGTGAAGCATGGGGGTGGAAACATCATGCTTTGGGGCTGTTTTTCTGCAAAGGGACCAGGACGACTGATCCGTGTAAAGGAAAGAATTAATGGGGCCATGTATCGTGAGATTTTGAGTGAAAACCTCCTTCCATCAGCAAGGGCATTGAAGATGAAACGTGGCTGGGTCTTTCAGCATGACAATGATCCCAAACACACCGCCCGGGCAACGAAGGAGTGGCTTCGTAAGAACATTTCAAGGTCCTGGAGTGGCCTAGCCAGTCTCCAGATCTCAACCCCATAGAAAATCTTTGGAGGGAGTTGAAAGTCCGTGTTGCCCAGCAACAGCCCCAAAACATAACTGCTCTAGAGGAGATCTGCATGGAGGAATGGGCCAAAATACCAGCAACAGTGTGTAAAAACCTTGTGAAGACTTACAGAAAACGTTTGACCTGTGTCATTGCCAACAAAGGGTATATAAAAGTATTGAGAAACTTTTGTTATTGACCAAATACTTATTTTCCACCATAATTTGCAAATAAATTCATTAAAAATCCTACAATGTGATCATTTTGTCTGTCATAGTTGACGTGTACCTATGATGAAAATTACAGGCCTCTCTCATCTTTTTAAGTGGGAGAACTTGCACAATTGGTGGCTGACTAAATACTTTTTCCCCCCACTGTATTAGAAGACTTGTTGGAGGCGTGGCTTGTTGGGGGTGTCACTTTGTCTAAGTGCTTTACAGTACAGTGCCTTGCAAAAGTATTCATCCTCCTTGGCATTTTTCCTATTTTGTTGCATTACAACCTGTAATTTAAATTGATTTTTATTTGGATTTCATGTAATGGACATAAACAAAATAGTCAAAATTGTTGAAGTGAAATGAAAAACAATGTTTTCGCCAGGCATTACTGGAACCATGTTGTCCAAAAAGTTATACTTTTGAATCATCTGTCCATAGAACGTTCTTCCAAGAGTCTTGATGATCATCCAGGTGGTTTTTGGCAAACTTGAGTATAAGTATAACTTTTTGGACGAGATGGGTCCCATTATGCCTGGCGAAAACCAAACACTGCATTCCACAGTAAGAACATCATACCAAAGGTCAAGCATGGTGGTGGTGGTGTGATGGTTTGGGGATGCTTTGCTGCCTCAGGACCTGGACGACTTGCCTTAATAGAAGGAACCATGAATTCTGCTCTGTATCAGAGAATTCTACAGGAGAATGTCAGACCATCCGTCTGTGAGCTGAAGCTGAAGCGCAAGCGCAGCTGGGTCATGCAGCAAGACAATGATCCAAAACACACAAGTCTACATGAAAATTGCTAAAAAGCAACAAATTGGAAGTTTTGGAATGGCCTAGTCAAAGTCCAGACCTAATCCCAATTGAGATGTTGTGGCAGGACTTGAAACGAGCGGTTCATGCTTGAAAACCCACACGTCACGGAGTTAAAGCAGTTCTGCATGGAAGAGTGGGCCAAAATTCCTCCACAGCGACGTGAGAGACTGATCAACAACTACAGGAAGCATTTGGTTGGAGTCATTGCAGCTAAAGGTGGCACAAGCAGTTATTGAGTGTAAGGGGGCAATTACTTTTTCACACAGGGGAATTGGGTGTTGCATAACTTTGTTTATGAAATAAATATGTAATTGTTGTGTTATTTGTTCACTTATGTTCCCTTTATCTAATATTAGGTTTTGGTTGAAGATCTGATAACATTCAGTATCACAAATATGCAAAAGTAGAGAAAATTAGAAAGGGGGCAAATACTTTTTCATAGCACTGTATATCGATAAATACATGTGAAAATATATTCTAAAATACAATCTTTAATGTATCCCCCCCAAAATATATGTTTAGGATACATGTGAAATATTTAAAATTGGCCAAATAATGTTTTTTTATTGATTTATTTAATATATTTTAAATAAAAATATATTTGAAATGTATTTTTTTCCCGTATGGGTTAATCTACATGGCCGCTTTGATTGCTCTGTCAGTGTGCGTTTGTGGCAGGGTGTTTGCTGAGTACACAGCTGGCAGAAGTATGCTGTCTAGTCCACTAGAACATTCTTGTTCACCTTGAATCCTTCCACAAAATAGACAAGGTTCTAGGAATCATGGCTATACCTAGAAAAATAATGTTTTAACGATTGAGTGCATGTGTGTATGTGTGTGTGTGTGAGAGTGCTTTATCTCACTAAAGCTGTATGTCTGCTGTGTTAATTGGACACTTGGAGATGTTGTTGAGACTTTCCACCTTGTGTAACACATACAGTACATCCTTGTTTGCTTAAAAGGTACAATCTTGGATCTAGGAATCTGTTCAATGGCCATTTAAAGTCTTGATATTTACCCATTGATTCCTAAAGAATATAACTTTAAAATGTGTCATGAGCTTAGAACAACTCTTTCTTTATCAAAACCCATAATATAAGGTTTTATTATTCAATTGTTTACAAACAACAACAATGTAAACAAACAATGTTTAGCTTCAAAATATGTTGAAAATGATCATGTGGATGTCATGGACTGTCAGTCCTTGCATCTAGAGAGCTGTCTATGAATTTGAGACGGGTTGCATTTTGCTAGCCCCGTCCCACTTGTTGGACCCTGTTTTGTTGTGTTTTAAATACCAAAATGCAGCTGGACCGTTTATCCTGCACTTGAAGAGCTGTATAGTTTTGACGGTCCAAGAAGCTATTGACTGAAGTAAGTCTAAAGAAATGTAAATACCAATGACACTGTTTATCTAAAGGATGTTTTTGCTAAATTCTCTGAAAACCTTTGTAATGAAATCCGCTGTTTGATACACTCTTAAAAAAAAAAAAAAGTTGGAACAAAATAAGGTTATTCAGAGCGATGTCATAGGTGAACCATTTCAGGTTCTCTGAAGAACCTGAAATGGGATGGTTCTTTTGAAGAACCATATAAAAATAGTAGAAAAAAAAATAACAGAAATGTTTCGGCCCTCCAGGACCAGAATTGAATAGCCCTGCAGTAGGGTGTTGAGCCTTATTTGCATATTACTCAGGGTGCCTTTCGAGTTAATTTTAGTTACCAGTACCACCCATGACTGTTTTTGCTAGTAAAGGAAACATGGTTGTTGCATTAATTCATTTTCAGTCCTGTGGCCTTCACCAAGTGAGATACTAAGTGAATGTGTTATCATTAAAATTGTATTATTTGAGACAATACAATACTTACTTCATAAGGCCTTATTTTGAAGGCCTGCAAGTCAAATTATGTTGGCTTGCAAGGTGATGTGGATTTCCAATTGGAGCATGCTGGGAAATATGAGAATGATGGGTGTGGTTATTAACACCAAAAACTTGAAGTTGATCCATCCCCGTCGAGGGGGGAGCAGATTTTTTGTATATGACAGTAAAACATTCTTATGATAACTATAACATTTGTTGGCGCCTTCAATTCTTGCACATTTTCTCATATAAAGTATATTTCAACACGATGTCTGCTCAGACAAATTTGCCGAACTGCTAAACTTGGAACCAATCAGAACTCCCGTACATACCCCTCGTAATGAAGGCAGCCAATGGCCTGCTTCTATCTAAAATGTAAATACAGCCCTGCGTGAAAACTTGAGCTGCTGTCTGTGTGTGATGAAGACTGAAATAAGATAAATATCTGTTTGAGTGTACTTGAAAAATAGGCCTAAAGCATGCAATAAGAATTGTCTTGATCTTAACTCCGTTGACCACTTAGCCAATTTATTGAAAGCTAGCCAATGTTTTATTTTTATTTTTAATTTTTAATATTTGCGATAGATTATCGGCTCTATCAATGTAATTGCCTGCATAATTTCCAATCCCCCGTACTGTATATATATTTTTTAATATTTTTTCCTTCTTTATTATTTTCTCCTAACCCTACCACCCTTCCCCTAATTGGAGTAAACTAATGGACAACAATACCTAGGCTTCTACTTCCAGGTTATACATACTACAGTATATACATTTTACGGACATGGTATATTTTACATTTGTTATATATTTTTTATTTATTTTTAGTCCCACCCTTCAGCTACCCTCAACCCCTCCAATCTATCTCTGAAAACCATCCAGTTTTGATGCATAATTGCCATGTGTTTTACAACTGTTCTGTAATGTTTCACAAAAGTTCTCAGTTTCTACAGATTGTAAATAATTTTTAATTATTAAAGATGAAAATGTTTACTAACAGTATTATTATATTATTGATTGATTGACTATGGCTTTTCAAGTCACCCAGCAGTGCTATTTGCAGAGTTAGCTCCAGGTAAATGTTGCAATTCTTCAGCCATTCCTGAACATGCGACCAAAAACAAGCTACATATGGACAAGTGATCTAATGATTCTGTCTCTACACAGCAAAATCTGCAGAGCTGGGATGGTTGTATCCCCCATATACATAACATTCTATTGGTTTCAAGACTTTTGTATAATAATTTAAATTGAAAACTCTTAAGTTTTGAATCTGAAGTTGTTTTGTGTATCAGTTAATTGGCAACCTGTATGGCACAGCTGTACATTTTTGGGTCCTTAAATGAAACTGGTATACTTTTTTTAATGACAATTTTCTTTAACCAATGTTGGTCTTTAATGTAAGGCCGACAGACAAGTTCCTTACCTTCTCTCCCTTTGCCTCTTCCATTTTTGCGGTAATGCTGCAATCAGTTGGTTGTAATTTTGGGTAGAGCAGACATTTCCATATATGCTTGTTAGCTGCATGTGTGACAACTCCACCAGTCCTATTTATGATATCATTAACAAAGATTACAGTGCATTCGGAAAGTATTCAGACCTCTTCCCTTTTTCCACATTTTGTTACGTTACAGCCTTGTTCTAAAATGGTTTTTAGAATGTTTTGCAAATTTATAAAAAAATCAAAACAGAAATACCTTATTTACATAAGTATTCAGACCCTTTGCTATGAGACTCGAAAGCTCCAGAGTTCCTCTGTGGAGATGGGAGAACCTTCCAGAAGGACAACCATCTCTGCAGCTCTCCACCAATCAGGCCTTTATGGTAGAGTAGCCAGACAGAAGCCACTCGTCAGTAAAAGGTACATGACAGCCCGCTTGGAGTTTGCCTAAGTGCACCTAAAGGACTCTCAGACCATAAGAAAAAAGATTATCTGGTCTGATGAAACCAAGATTAAACTCTTTGGCCTGAATGCCAAGCGTCACGTCTGGAGGAAACCTGGCACCATCACTAAGGTAAAGCATGGTGGTGGCAGCGTCATGCTGTGGGGATGTTTTTCAGCTGCAGGGACTGGGAGACTAGTCGGGATCAATGGAAAGATGAACGGAGCAAAGTACAGAGAGATCCTTGATGAAAACCTACTCCAGAGTGCTTAGGACCTCAGACTGGGGCAAAGGTTCACCTTCCAACAGGACAACGACCCTAAGCACACAGCCAAGACAATGCAGGAGTGGCTTCGGGATAAGTCTCTGATTGTCCTTGAGTGGCCCAGCCAGAGCCCGGACTTGAACCCGATCAAACATCTCTGGAGAGACCTGAAAATATCTGTGCAGCGACGCTCCCCATCCAACCTGACAGAGCTTGAGAGGATCTGCAGAAAATAATGGGAGAAACTCCCCAAAAACAGGTGTGCTAAGCTTACCGCGTCATACCCAAGAAGACTCAAGGCTGTAATCGCTGCCAAAGGTGCTTCAACAAAGTACTGAGTAAATGGTCTGAATACTTATGTAAATGTGATATTTCGCTTTTTATTATTTGTATACATTTGCAAACATTTCTAAAAACCTGTTTTTGCTTTGTCATTATTGATTAAATTGAGATTTCTGTCACTGGCCTACACACAATACCCCATCATGTCAAAGTGGAATTATGTTTTTAGAAATCTTTACAAATTAATTCAAAATGAAAAGCTGAAAGGCCTTGAGTCAATAAGTATTCAACCTCTTTATTATGGCAAGCCTAAATAAGTTCAGGAGTGAAAATAAAAAAGCCTGTACAGAATAAAACTATTCCAAAACATGCATCCTGTTTGCAACAAGGCACTAAAGTAATACTGCAAAAATTTTTGCAAAGCAATTACTTTTTCTTCCTGAATACTAAGTGTTAAGTTTGGGGCAAATCCAATACAACACATTACTGAGTACCACTCTCCATATTTCCAAGCATAGTGGTGGCTGCATGTTATGGGTATGCTTGTAATTGTTAAGGACTGGGGAGTTTTTCCACAATAAAAAATCAACGGAATGGAGCTAAGTACAGGCAAAATCCTAGAGGAAAACCGGGTTCAGTCTGCTTTGCACTAGACACTGGGAGATGAATTCACCTTTCAGCAGGACAATAACCTAAAACACAAGGCCAAATCTACACTGAAGTTGCTTACCAAGAAGACAGTGAATGATCCTGAGTGGCCGAGTCACAGTTTTTACTTAAATCTACGGCAAGACCTGAAAATGGTTGTCTAGCAATGATCAAAAACCAATTTGACAGAGCTTGAATAATTTTGAAAATAATAATGAGCAAATATTGTACAATCTAGGTATGCAACACTCTGGGCTCCCGAGTGGCACAGTGGTCTAAGGCACTGCATCTCAGTGCTTGAGGTGTCACTACAGACCACCTGGTTAAATTCCAGGCTGTATCACAACCGGCCGTGATTGGGAGTCCCATAGTGCGGTGCACAATTGGCCCAGCGTTGTCCGGGTTTGGCCGGTGTAGGCTGTCATTGTAAATAATAATTTGTTCTTAACTGACTTGCCTAGTTAAATAAAGGAAAAATAAATAAAAAAAGAGTACTTGAATACTTATGTAAATGAGATATTTCTGTATTTCATTTTCAATAAATCTGCAAACATTTCTACAAACATGTTTTCACTTTGTCATTATGGGGTATTGTGTGTAGATGGGTGAGATTTTTTAAATATTGAATCCATTTTGAATTCAGCCTGTAACACAACAAAATGTCAAGGGGTATGGATACTTTCTGAAGGCACTGTATACATTTCCATTTGCCTGCTCAGGAAACTAGTGTTTCATTAGCTCTCTCTCTATCAGTGATTTCTTTTTAAAATCATGTTTTAGCATGCTTATATGTCTCAAGTAACTAGCTGCAGACTTAAATAAACATTCCATCATATAATTTGCATAGAAACCCAAATAAATGCATGAAGATGGAAATATTTGTGTTTGTGTGTCATGTATGCTAGAATGGAGGTTTAAAAACTACAGCTGCATATTAGCCAACACGGCATATCCTACACATGTAGCATATCTTGCAATACAATCTTCTCTAAATACAGCTAGGCAAAATGTATACAATGCGCTCTACACTAACATGACCAGAGTTTGATTTCTAAACCAGAGGAGTTCTCAAATGTTAGCAGTTGCCCAATACCATGGTGGGCGGCATTTTTTTATTTTATTTTATTTCACCTTTATTTAACCAGGTAAACCAGTTGAGAACAAGTTCTCATTTACAACTGCGACCTGGCCAAGATAAAGCAAAGCAGTGCGATAAAAACAACAACACAGAGTTACATATGGGGTAAAACAAAACAAAGTCAAAAATACAACAGAAATACATATAATATACAGAGAAATATATACAAAATAGACAAAAAAAAACAAGGAACGGGATATTTACACAGGACGATGAAATAAAAGCGACCGCACTGCTACGCCATCTTGGAATGTGTTGGATGCATTGGAATATAAGGTATGGAGAATGATAGTCTGCAGGATTATAGAAAAAGACGTTGGATATGAATGTTTGAGTTTCAAATACTAAATGTTCAGTGAATGTGAATATATTTAGGTGGTTTAAACAAAAGGGCACTTTGGAGACTGAAAGGGCAAAGGGGAATGTGCTCTGCACAGGTAGAGCCCTATCTTTGCATGTGCCTGAACTATGACTGAGTGTGAGGCATGTTTTCCATAATGTACGTTTCATGCATATACCTTCGAACAAAGAACATCACATTTAGTGTTTCACCATTTATTGAGTGCAGAGACAAATAGCAAAGGTGTCTCAGGCAGTATTTGAAGTATCTAAACATGGTGTAACCACCAGAGAGAGAGAAGTGCCGTAGGGCAAAGTCTTACAATGTTGCATTCCAGAAATGAGAGCTTTACCATTTATGCCAAAAGCCTGAACCTCTGATGGAGACAGTTGAACTGTCATCAACGCATGCTTCAGTATTCCCCCCATCTCTCTAGGAGCATGTGTGCCCAGGCCCCATAGGTGTATTGAAAGGATCCCACCCTGGTCACCAATGTAGCCAACCGATGTAGAGAGAGTCAAGTGCCTTAGTGGAATGCAATCTTAAGATCGCGTGCTCCTGCCTGGGCTCCTGCCGGGGACAATGGAATTCTCATCATCGTAAAACAATCTGTTTTTCACCCTGTCAAACTGATTCTATATTGAATTTAGTCTTTGAGATACTCTAAAAGTATGGATTTCAGCAAACAAAGAAAGGCACGCAACTACAAAACATACTGTAGGTACAAGGTAAGCGTTTAATTTTTTATTTATTTTGTAAGTATTGACCTTGGGCAAATCGATGTAGTCAGAGCTGAATTCCACAAAGCCTGGTCTCTGCTCCACTAATCAAAACGTCCTTCACCGTGGAGTGGAGTTCAGTCAGCTAACTCCAACTAGGCAGTGGTGTAGTGGTGTCTGGAGAAGTGGTTATACTCTAATTTTGCCAAAATGTTCCCAAACGGCCCGCAAAGGAAAGGCTCCCTGTGTGAAAAATTCTATGAGAAACAGTGACATACACTCAGAATAACCTAAAATGATAAATCCCATATTGGTCTTTCACAGCAAGGCCAACCCAAGCTGTACTGTGCAAGTAGGCTAATTGTAGGCCTACTATTGAAACAGATAAATGAGGCTGTCAACTGAGTGAGAAATTCACAGGTTTCTGGAGAAAGAAAGAAAATCTGGTTTTCGCTCTGTCAAACCTTTTTAATAGAAAAATAACAAATTTGGATATTCTAAGTCCACAACAATGCTTAAACCACATCAGGAGACCACTTTTTTTTTTGTGTAGTTACCCTTTAATTCAAGTGCACAGGCATCTAGCACAGTTGTTTGGTTAGTGGTGTTTATGTAGCACATGAGATGGAGTTTACAAAACAAATGGCCACTGGATTGATGCAAATAATCCTATAATTCTACCAGGTAGGCATAGGCTACTTTGTAGCTAGTTAACATTTAATTGAGAAGATTTTTGGGAAAGCCTTTCCATCTACCAGTAGATGGTTAGGCCTATCATTAGGGTCAATATATTTTTCCTGTTCCTTAATTGTTTGAAACCTGGGCCCGGTTTCCCGATAGCGATGGAGGTTAGGCTTACAAGTGTTTTAACAATGCATCTTTCCTACAACAGCCAAATATGTAACATGCGTTTCCCAAAACACCACGCAGAGAGAAGTGTGTCTTTGGAGCATGTCGATACTGATAGGATCGAAAGGGAGAGCTGTTCTCCCATCAGCTTACTCCATTTAAATATTTCCTTAACATTAGTATTATTTCACAATACTGACGAAGGATCAGCTCCTAGAGAGATATTACCACCTACGGCTGCAAATATTGCGGCGACTTATTCTAATGCTTAGGGCTTACCCAATAAAAATGCACAAAATCACAGATTTGGCACATCATTGCGCACATGTTAGGCTACACATCATTAAATATATTGAGACAAATTACACCTAAAAATATAAAATGCAACAATTTCTAAGACTTTACTGAGTTACAGTTCATATAAGGAAATCAGTCAATTGAAATAAATTCATTAGGCCCTAATCTATGGATTTCACATGACTGGGAGACAGATATGCATCTGTTGGTCACAGATACCTTTAAAAAAAAGTAGGGGCGTGGATCAGAAAACCTGTCAGTATCTGGTGTGACCACCATTTGCCTCATGCAGCACGACACATCTCCTTTGCATAGAGTTGATCAGGCTGTTGATTGTGGCCTGTGGAATGTTGTTCCACTCCTCTTCAATGGCGGTTCGAAGTTGCTGGATATTGGCAGGAACTGGAACAAGTTGTTGTACACGTCGATCCAGAGCATCCCAAACATTCTTAATGGGTGACTTGTTTGGTGAGTATGCAGGCCATGGAAGAACTGGGAAATGTTCAGCTTCAGGAATTGTGTACAGATTCTTGAGACATGGGTCCGTGCATTATCATGCTGAAACATGAGGTGATGGTGGCGGATGAATGGCACGACAATGGGCCTCAGGATCTCGTGACAGTATCTTTGTGCTTTCGAATTGCCATCGATAAAATGCAATTGTGTTTGTTGTCCGTAGCTTATGCCTGCCCATACAATAACCCCACCGCCACCATGGGGCACTCTGTTCACAATGTTGACATCAGCAAACATGACGCCATAAACGCTGTCTGCCAACTGCCCGGTACAGTTGAAACTGAGATTAATCCGTGAAGAGCACACTTCTCTAGAGTGCCAGTGGCCATCGAAGGTGAGCATTTGCCCACTGAAGTCAGGTACGATGCCAAACTGCAATCAGGTTAAGACCCTGGTGAGGACGATGAGCACGCAGATGAGCTTCCCTGAAACGGTTTCTGACAGCTTGTGCAGAAATTCTTCCGTTGTGCAAACCAACAGTTTCATCAGCTGTCTGGGTGGCTGGTCTCAGACAATCCCGCAGGTGAAGAAGCGGGATGCGCAGGTCCTAGGCTGGCGTGGTTTTTGAGAAATCAGCTTTTTGTGCGTATGGAAAATGTCTGGGATCTTTTATTTCAGCTCATTAAACATGGGACCAACACTTTACATGTTGCATTTATATTTTTGTTCCGTATACATACAGTAGCCTACAAGTAGCAAAATGGAAGTCAATTGATTGAACATGAAATGTATTTCAATATGATTGAAATAGGCCTATAGCCTACTGTTTATATTTTAATGCAGTCATCTCGGTTTTCATTTGAAGCATCTTTTGATACACTGCTTGTTTGTATCAATTGCAAAGACATTGGCAACTTTATATTTGTAGTCAACGTTGTTCTGAAGTTATTGGTGGTCACAGAGAGACGGATAAACCATGTGATTCTATGTTTAACGGAGATCTTCTGTGTATAAATTGACGCAGGAGGGCAAAAAAGATGCAGGAGGGCAAAAAATATGCACTTAGCTGTTCTAGGAGTGGTTTGAGGCAGGCGTTTGAGGCAGGCATTTTGAAGTGTAACTTTAATAACGATGGATTTGGGAAGCAGCTCGTACATTTAACGATGCTCCTATGAAGGTTCTAATGATGAACTTAGCCTTAAGATTATTTTGGGAAACCGGGCCCTGGACTTTTTACTTCATATTAGGAAGCAGGTCTTACCTTGCTTCAAGGTAACCTATAGCCAAAATCCCACCAATTATTTTATATGCGTTCTATTGGTTTTCTTTCAACTTTCTTTCATTGTCTACCAGCCAAAGGCATTATCCTAGTCATATTTGCAATACATGATAGTTGTTGCATCTTTAGATGTCTCCTCAATACATTTCTAACAGATATGTCCATCTCTGTCCATGAAACCAATCGCATGTGCGGTGAGCATTTTAGAACTGTGTTTTACCACAAATTGCATTTTGGAACATTTGCACCGTTCTAGGCCTACCGCCGTGAGGACATTGCTGCGTTGAGAAAATGTGAAGAAATAATCCTTTATCAATATTTTAAGCCAAACATTCTGAGCTGTTCCATCAGCCTTATTAATTGATACGGCGTATCTCCACTACACTACTTTGACATGCATCCTGGGGATTAAGAAGTGAGTAAATGCAATGCCCACTGAAAAATAAGTGGGTATACTGCGTATACCTAGACCTGCGTATACCCTCCACTACACCACGGTTTCCCAAACTCGGTCCTGGGGCCCCTCCTGTGTGCACGTTTTGGTTTTTGCCCTAGCACTACTCAAAGCTTTTGGGAAAAAGAGTTTGGGGAACCCTGCACTACTTTGTCAGCATGAATGAAATTAATAAGTCTTGCACTGATGACTGTATTAGCTTTACAATACTTGTCCTATAGATTTTAGTAGTCTTATATTTTTTCTTGGAATAATGATAGCTAAAGCGAGTTTTGATTGGTTTACTGTTTAGTACTTGGCTAGAGAACATAAAAGTAAGTATTTTGAAAAGAATTGCAAGAACTGACATTGCCAACGAAAGGAAATGTGTTCAGAATAAATAAATATACACAATATGTAAAAAACAGCTCTTCGCTCGCCAGAGAACGATCATCTTGAAAACTAAAGCAGATGCGATGCTTCGGCCCACTGCCTAACTGAGGTTATTTTACGTCACTGAGTGTTAATTTAACTCCTGAATCAACCCTAGAAATGTTACATTGAAAAATCAACACTGGTTAACACTGGCCAATTTGCTGTGTTTTAGTTTAGTTTATTAATTTGACCATTTTTAAAAACAAGCACACATTAAACTTAAAGCCATTCATGCACATGAGTAAAATCATCAAGGATAACACATAAAGTCTGGGACTTATTTCCATTGTGGTCCTTTTGAGACGAGATGGCTAGGCAAGATCCAACACGGTTGCACACAGTATGACAGCGAGATGATAAAACATAAAAACAAAGAAGAATAACATCTCTCTCATCATTGCAGTTGCATCGTAACGTACATTCAAATGGACACAGAAGACATCAAGCTGCCCAGAGAGGACGTTGTTTTTTTGGGCAGAGGCAACACATTCCACTCTGAGGCTCCAGTATACAAGAAATTACCTTTCCCAGCATTATTCCTGAACCTGTATAAGCACACATTAGCAACACCTGATCTGGTGCTGTGATTGTGTGCATCCCTAACATGGGGAAAGTAATCAGTTAGATATCTGGGTGCAGAACCATAAATACTCCTGTAAACCAAACCCAGTTTAATCTGGGACACCCTAGCCTCAACAGGCAGCCAGTTGAGTTCCTGAAAGCAGCTCCTGCCTATGTGAGTACGTGGTCTCACCTTCAATACTATCCTGATCAGCTTATTCTGGGCTATCTGGAACTTCCCCTTCAGAAGCTTAGATAAGCCCCAAACCAGGAAGTACTAACGTAGTCAAAATGGCATTGAATGAGGGCAGTGGCCAGCACTCTCATGGAGTCCTTATCAAGCAGCTTGGACATTTTATCCAAAAACGTAGTCCTGGCATTAACCTTCCCTAGCACTTTAGTGGCCATGCTCACATCTCCCAAGCTTCCATAAAGGATGCATCCCAGGTAGCTAACAGAGGTTTTAGTAGTCAGCACCTCACCCCCTAACTCCACTCTGATTTCAGAGGACCTACACAATTTAGGTCTGGACCCAAAAATAATTGCCTCAGTTTTACCTAAGTGCAGAGACAGCTTATTATCTACAAGCCATTTGCTAATGTTAGTAAGCTCTGTTTGAAGTTTGCTCTCCAACATAGTTTTACTTTTATGAGACACCAGAAGTGTAGAGTCATCCCCATAAAGGAAAAGACGGCAAGAACAAGCATCGTTCATACCGTTTATATACAGTGTATGAAAGGGACACATCTGCAGCCTTCCATACATTTCAAGAACCTTTTAGAACTCTGAAGAACTGTAGATGTCATGTCAACAACCACCCCCCAAGGGTTCTTTATCAGGCGGGCAATAGTTCTCCTAGGAACCTTAAACGCACACACCAGTAGAAATAAAAAACGTATAGCTGAAAGATGATGGCCAGAGCTTACCCATGATGTTGCACAACGAAGTAAGTCAATAAGTAATCAATTTAGACAAAGTATGATATATTTGGTCTTGAAGTGCCAAATCCGAATGTGTGTGTTCGGATGTGTCCGTGAGTCTTGCATGTCTTTTCCTATGAGATGATGTGCAAATTATTTTCAGCCTACGTTTCGTTTCAGGGCTGGGTTTTATTTAAATGTTACCACCCACCAGTATGGCAATGTTTATTAATCAGAAACACCTGCAGCAAAGTTATTCCTAGTCCCCTGTAGCTCAGTTGGTAGAGCATGGCGCTTGCAACCATGTTAAGTCCTCAGTGAAGAGATTTGGCATGGGCCCTCAGATCCTCAAGAAGTTCTACATCATTGGGGCCGAGCTCCCAGCCATCAAGGACATCTATACCAGGCGGTGTATGAGGAAGGCCCCAAAAAATTGGCAAGGACTTCAGCCCCCCCAGACATGGACAATACCGGACCATCAGGTCTCAGACCAACAGACTCCGCGACAGCTTCTATCTCCAAGCAATAAGACTGCTAAATTGCTGATCATTGTCTACCCACCCACAGATTATCTGCACTGACACTATCAGCTCTGACTCTATGCACACTCATAGGCCTCTATCCACACACTCACACACACTGACACTCTCGCACACACATACTAACGCCACACACACTCACACATTCACACACACACACACTATCACACGTGCACACACACTTTCACCATATACGTTGCTGCTACTATTTATAATTATTTATCCTGCTGCCTAGTAACTTTTTACTATGTACATATTACCTAAACTTTTACCATATCATTGAAATGGTACTGACCTTGTATACTGTATAGCTTACATTCTTGTGTGTTTTATTTCTTGTGTGTTTTTAAAGAAAATTTATTTTATTTGATCTGACCTAGTGTTGATTCCGTGCTTAAAAAAAAAAAAGATCCTATTCTGGATATTCTATTTGCACCTGCATAGTTGAGGAAGAGCTTGTAAGTAAGCATTTTGCTGTATGGTGTACACCTGTTGTACTGTGTCATGCGACAAATGCAATCTGTTTTGATTAGATTTGGAGACGGCAGCAGTTCTGTCCCTGTCCTTTCCCTTCTCTCTTCTCCAGGAAATGCACCACCATTTTGTAGGAACAGGTGGAGGAACATTAAAATATGGTGGATAAGTAAAGATACTTCACTCAGGCCAGTTCCCATTTAATTGTTATGTTGTTGTTCCGGTCTACTTAACTGGGTGTGTCTCCCACAGACACCAATGCAATAGCAGCTGGGTCTGGTCTACTTAAGCCTTGTTCACATTGCAGGCCTTAATTTTCAAATCCATTTTGGAACACTGACTGTCCAAACAGCAAATTACAAGTGACCAAATCTGATTTGTGTGTGTTCAGACAGGAGTTAGTTGTCATAGTAATGACGGGTGTGAGTGCCATGGTGTAGGCTGCAAAACACCACCTATTAATGAGTTTTTTTAACAAATCCTTGTTATTTTTCCACATACGCTTTCATGGGCTTACTTACATTTGAGTCATTTAGCAGACGCTCTTATCCAGAGCAATTTACAGTTAGTGCATACAGTATACTTCTGATGACATATGTGACCGGCCGCCTCGATTCGGTCTTATGTAGCAACATTTGAAATTGTGTTTTTTTTACATTGGATAAAAGTAGAGACTCAGAGCTAGAAAATGTTATATCATACACTGCAGTTGAGGAACAACGTGAAAGTAATTCTGCTTTGAAAGTTGATAAACTTGTAACCCCACTTGTGAGAAAATGGCCCTTAAATGTTTTGGTACACCTACTGGAGAGCTCTTCTTTGTCTACACCCATTCAGCATCGTTCACACCCTCTTAAGCCTTAGTCCCACCCATCTCTTTAAGGAGTCACATGTGAGGCCATGTGGTAAACACACTATGTCAAATAAAATCGAAGTTTATTTGTCACATGCACAGGATACAGAAGGAGTAAACAGTACAGTGATAGTACTTGCATACTTACATAGTAGCAATATGTCACGATCGTTGAGAGACGGGTCAGACCAAGGTGCAGCGTGAAAAGCTTATTTAACTCAATAAACATAAACAAAACAAGAAACTACGTAACGTGAAGTCCTCAGGCTATACAAACACAAGCCTAACACGGAACAAGATCCCACAACTAAGGTAGGCAAACAGGCTACTTAAGTATGATCCCCAATCAGAGACAACGAGCGACAGCTGCCTCAGATTGGGAATCACACCCGGCCAAACCTAGAAATACACATCTAGATCCTAAACATAGAAATTCTAACAAAGATCCTCACGCCCTGACCAAACCAACTAAAGACAACCGGCCTCTCAAGGCCAGGGTGTGAGAGTACCCCCCAAAGTTGCGTACTCCGGCCGCACCAACCTGACTCATTAGGGGAGGGTCCAGGTGGGCTTTCAGCCTCGGAGGCGGATCCGGCTCCGGGCGTGACGACCTCTTCCTCTCTGCCTCCCCGTTGCGCCCCTGGTCTGGTCTGGTCTGGTCTGGTCTGGACCTCGGCGCGATGCTTCCCCTCTCCTTCCTCCCACAATGCACCAAGCCCTGTCTGGACCCTGGTGTGGGAGACCCCGACCCTGGAGAGGGGCTGACTTCTGGGTCTGGACTGGAGCCGCTGACCGGAGTTGAACTGGACCCCGGTGGAGCGGACAGCTCTGGCTCCGGAGTGGAATTGCTGACCGGAGCTGGACTTGGCACCGGTGGAGCGGACTGCTCTGGCTCCGGAGTGGAGCCGCTGACCGGAGCTGGACTGGGCCCCGGTGGAGCGGACTGCTCTGATCCCGGAGTGGAACCGCTGACCGGAGCTGGACTAAGCACCGGTGGAGCGGACTGCTCTGGCTCCGGAGTGGAGCCGCTGACCGGAGCTGGACTTGGGACCGGTGGAGCGGACTGCTCTGACCCCGGAGTGGAACCGCTGACCGGAGCTGGACTGGGCACCGGTGGAACGGGCACGGGCCGTGCCGGACTGGGAACACGCACCACTGGCTTGGTGTGAGGAGCAGAAACGGGCCGGGCCAGACTGGAGACACGCACCACAGGTCTGGTGCGAGGAGCAGGTAAGGGCCGGGCCGGACTGGGAACACGCACCACTGGCTTGGTGCGGGGATCAGGTACGGGGTGTACCGGGCTGGCGACACACACCACTGGTTTGGTGCGAGGAGTAGGCACGGGCCGTACCGGACTGGGAACACGCACCACTGGCTTGGTGCGGGGAGCAGGTACGGGGTGTGCCGGGCTGGCGACACACACCACTGGTTTGGTGCGAGGAGCAGGGACGGGCCGTACTGGACTGGATACACGCACCACTGGTTTGGTGCGAGGAGCAGGGACGGGCCGTACTGGACTGGATACACGCACAACTGGTTTGGTGCGGGGAGCAGGTACGGGGCGTACTGGACTGGATACACGCACCACTGGTTTGGTGCGAGGAGCAGGCACGAGCCGTGCCGGACTGGATACATGCACCACTGGCTTGGTGCGGGGAGCTGGTACGGGCCGTACTGGACTGGATACACGCACCACTGGTTTGGTGCGGGGAGCAGGTACGGGGCTTACCAGACTAGATACACGCACCACTGGATTAGTGCGGGGAGCATATACGGGGCGTACCGGGCTGGCGACATGCACCACTGGTTCGGGCCATACTGGACTGGATACACGCACCAGTGGAGCGGACTACTCTGGCTCCGGAGTGGAGCCGCTGACCGGAGCTGAACTGGGCACCGGTGGAGCGGACTGCTCTGATCCCGGAGTGGAACCGCTGACCGGAGCTGGACTAAGCACCGGTGGAGCGGACTGCTCTGGCTCCGGAGTGGAGCCGCTGACCGGAGCTGGACTTGGGACCGGTGGAGCGGACTGCTCTGACCCCGGAGTGGAACCGCTGACCGGAGCTGGACTGGGCACCGGTGGAACGGGCACGGGCCGTGCCGGACTGGGAACACGCACCACTGGCTTGGTGTGAGGAGCAGAAACGGGCCGGGCCAGACTGGAGACACGCACCACAGGTCTGGTGCGAGGAGCAGGTAAGGGCCGGGCCGGACTGGGAACACGCACCACTGGCTTGGTGCGGGGATCAGGTACGGGGTGTACCGGGCTGGCGACACACACCACTGGTTTGGTGCGAGGAGTAGGCACGGGCCGTACCGGACTGGGAACACGCACCACTGGCTTGGTGCGGGGAGCAGGTACGGGGTGTGCCGGGCTGGCGACACACACCACTGGTTTGGTGCGAGGAGCAGGGACGGGCCGTACTGGACTGGATACACGCACCACTGGTTTGGTGCGAGGAGCAGGGACGGGCCGTACTGGACTGGATACACGCACAACTGGTTTGGTGCGGGGAGCAGGTTTGGGGCGTACTGGACTGGATACACGCACCACTGGTTTGGTGCGAGGAGCAGGCACGAGCCGTGCCGGACTGGATACATGCACCACTGGCTTGGTGCGGGGAGCTGGTACGGGCCGTACTGGACTGGATACACGCACCACTGGTTTGGTGCGGGGAGCAGGTACGGGGCTTACCAGACTAGATACACGCACCACTGGATTAGTGCGGGGAGCATATACGGGGCGTACCGGGCTGGCGACATGCACCACTGGTTCGGGCCATACTGGACTGGATACACGCACCAGTGGAGCGGACTACTCTGGCTCCGGAGTGGAGCCGCTGACCGGAGCTGAACTGGGCACCGGTGGAGCGGACTGCTCTGTCTCCGGAATGGAGCCGCTGACCGGAGCTGGATCAGGCGCTGGTGGAGCGGATTGCTCTGGCTCCGGAATGGAGCCGCTGACCGGAGCTGGACTGGACCCCGGTGGAGCGGAATGCTCTGACTCCGGAATGGAGCCGCTGACCGGATCTGGACTGGGCACCGGTGGAGCGGACTGCTCTGGTTCCAGGGTGGAGCAACTGACCGAAGCTGGATCAGGCACCGGTGGAGCGGTCTGCTTTGGCTCTGGAGTGGAGCAAACTTCCGGACCCGTCTCCATCCCCATTTCTTGAGCAGGACTAAACGATGTGTCCAGCCTGGGCAGCGACGCAGAGGAAAATTCCAGCTCTGTAATAGGACTGGTTGCCGGCTCCAGACTGGGCACCGACACGTTTAGGAGCTCCTGCTCCAAAACGCGGCTGTACGTCGTGCCCACACTGGGCACCGACGCAGAGGTGGTTTCCAACTCAGTCATTGGGATGGTTGCCGGCCCCAGACTGGGCACCGACATGCTAAAGTGCTCCCTGCAGGGGACCGTCGCTGGAGGTCGGGTGAGTTGTGTGGTTGGAGGAGGTGTAGAAACGCCACCTCTCTCCCATCGCTCCAATGTACTCACCACGCGCACCATTGCGCTGCCGAGCGCCTGGATCCTGCTCGCCTGCCGTTGGATACGTTCCTCCCAAGATCCAGACGGACCGGCTGTACCTGCTGACTCCATTTTAGGTGCGTGTTCCAGTCCTGGAACGGGCCGTGCCGGACTGGGAACACGCACTACTGGTTTGGTGCGAGAAGCAGGCACAGGACATACCGGGCTGGGAACTGGCATTGGATATGTACGACTGTTCCAGTCCCTCTCTCTTCACGCCCAATCCTCCTCCAGTGAGGACTCCTCCGGGAGCCCCCACGAGTTAGGGAACAGAAACTCATCGTCGTCGTCATCCTCCGACTCCTCAGGGTAAAACTGTTCCCATTCCTGTTCCCATGGTCGTAGGGACTCCAACTGGAACCCCACCGGGTGCAGTGGTCGGGGCTCTTCACTCTCGATCCGCAGGTCTTGGAGGACCTCTAAAATAGCGGCCTCCTCCTCTCTAGTCAGCCCTTTCCCGGCCTCCTGGTGCCTCGTCATCCACCCCGTGAGCCCTCCCTCACAATTTTCTTGGGGTTGCTTCTCGGGATGTCGCCGTTGATCCTCTCCTACCCGGGCTTCCTCCTTCATTGCCTTACCGTAACGGACGGCCTCCTCCTCTGTGATTTTCCCCCAACTGAGGAGGACATCTACCAACGTAGCCTCCCGTTGAGTACCAGGCAGTTGCTCCTTCTGGGCACGCTGCTTGGTCCTTTTGTGGTGGGATCTTCTGTCACGTTCGTTGAGAGACGGGTCAGTCCAAGGTGCAGCGTGAAAAGCGTACATGTTTATTTAACTCAATAAACATAAACAAAACAAGAACCAACGTAACGTGAAGTCCTCAGGCCAAACACATACAAGCCTAACACGGAACAAGATCCCACAACTAAGGTAGGCAAACAGGCTACTTAAGTATGATCCCCAATCAGAGACAACGAGTGACAGCTGCCTCTGATTGGGAATCACACCCGGCCAAACCTAGAAATACACATCTAGATCCTAAACATAGAAATTCTAACATAGATCCTCACGCCCTGACCAAACCAACTAAAGACAACTGGCCTCTCAAGGCCAGGGCGTGACACGATATCAAAAACAGAAAGTGTCCAGATAAATATATTTTATAAATAATTGATCGTTATTAGATGACGCTTACACGACACACTTGTCTAAATTGATGGGTCACCCCTGACCCACATCTAGCTAAGTGGATGTGTCACTATTGTCTAGACATGTACACATGTTCATGAAATACAATCGATGGCCGTAATCACCCCAAGACACACCTGCTAATTTGATGGGTCATGTAATAATCCGGCCGAAGTGGAGTCTTTTGTTTACACATGTAGCTAGCTAGGTAGCTAACTAAACAATGAACTGGCATAACCTCATCTCATACTACTACCAATACAAACATTGTCATAGCTGTAGTATGAATCTGCAGGTAGCAAAAGCTAACAAACTAGGTTCAATGTCAACTAGCTAACATTAGGCTATAACTAGCAATGCAATGGGAATTCTGATTCGAATAATATTACTACACAGATCATACACATAACGTTAGCTAGCGAGCCAGCAAGCTAACGTTTGCTAGCTAAGTAACAGTATGCTTTAACTTGCAATAAAAATGACTTTCTGACTAAATCAGAAACTTATATCTGGAAAATGTAGCGAGACTCTTACCCGTATACCTGGATGAACGCTTCACGGCAGACTGGAACCATTTAACTCTGTTTTGTTTGTAGCTACATCTTGTTTGGCCATCTTTGTGTTAAGTAACTCCGGTTCACACTGACCGGGGCGTGTACAGAAAGTAGCCCATCACTTTTTCCTAGTGATCTGTCAATAGCGCCTGCTAAATTCAGGGCATCAATGTTGTTGAGAAAAGTAGCAAAACTTTTGTAGTTCTCGATGGCTTACGTTATATCTTTCAAAAACGGTGAGGTAGAAAGGACTGTCAACACATACTGAACAGCTCACGTTATTGACAGAAGCGTGCTACATGGCAGACCAATCCAAACTCATCTTCTGGCATGTCCAGCCCATTCATGATCTCAGCCAATCATGGCTAGTGGGAAGGTTCCTGTCTTTTTCCATGGCTAAACCAACTAGGCTCGTATTTTATTTTTATTTTTCGTATTTATGGATGGACTGCAAGTTTGTTATTAAGGCACATGAAAGTTCACATGTTCCAGAAGGCATTTCTGCAAAAAACCCAGCATTTTGATAAAAAATTAATGTTTACGTTCAAATGCTGCTCCTGTGAAGTAGTGACGTGCGACATACAGTGGGGAAAAAAAGTATTTAGTCAGCCACCAATTGTGCAAGTTCTCCCACTTAAAAAGATGAGAGAGGCCTGTAATTTTCATCATAGGTACACGTCAACTATGACAGACAAAATTAGGATTTTTTATGAATTTATTTGCAAATTATGGTGGAAAATAAGTATTTGGTCAATAACAAAAGTTTCTCAATACTTTGTTATATACCCTTTGTTGGCAATGACACAGGTCAAACGTTTTCTGTAAGTCTTCACAAGGTTTTCACACACTGTTGCTGGTATTTTGGCCCATTCCTCCATGCAGATCTCCTCTAGAGCAGTGATGTTTTGGGGCTGTCACTGGGCAACACAGACTTTCAACTCCCTCCAAAGATTTTCTATGGGGTTGAGATCTGGTGACTGGCTAGGCCACTCCAGGACCTTGAAATGCTTCTTACGAAGCCACTCCTTCGTTGCCCGGGCGGTGTGTTTGGGATCATTGTCATGCTGAAAGACCCAGCCACGTTTCATCTTCAATGCCCTTGCTGATGGAAGGAGGTTTTCACTCAAAATCTCACGATACATGGCCCCATTCATTCTTTCCTTTACACGGATCAGTCGTCCTGGTCCCTTTGCAGAAAAACAGCCCCAAAGCATGATGTTTCCACCCCCATGCTTCACAGTAGGTATGGTGTTCTTTGGATGCAACTCAGCATTCTTTGTCCTCCAAACACGACGAGTTGAGTTTTTAACAAAAAGTTATATTTTGGTTTCATCTGACCATATGACATTCTCCCAATCCTCTTCTGGATCATCCAAATGCACTCTAGCAAACTTCAGATGGGCCTGGACATGTACTGTTTTAAGCAGGGGGACACGTCTGGCACTGCAGGATTTGAGTCCCTGGCGGCGTAGTGTGTTACTGATGGTAGGCTTTGTTACTTAGGTCCCAGCTCTCTGCAGGTCATTCACTAGGTCCCCCTGTGTGGTTCTGGGATTTTTGCTCACCGTTCTTGTGATCATTTTGACCCCACGGGGTGAGATCTTGCGTGGAGCCCCAGATTGAGGGAGATTATCAGTGGTCTTGTATGTCTTCCATTTCCTAATAATTGCTCCCACAGTTGATTTCTTCAAACCAAGCTGCTTACCTATTGCAGATTCAGTCTTCCCAGCCTGGTGCAGGTCTACAATTTTGTTTCTGGTGTCCTTTGACAGTTCTTTGGTCTTGGCCATAGTGGAGTTTGGAGTGTGACTGTTTGAGGTTGTGGACAGGTGTCTTTTATACTGATAACAAGTTCAAACAGGTGCCATTAATACAGGTAACGAGTGGAGGGCAGAAGAGCCTCTTAAAGAAGAAGTTACAGGTCTGTGAGAGCCAGAAATCTTGCTTGTTTGTAGGTGACCAAATATTTATTTTCCACCATAATTTGCAAATAAATTCATAAAAAATCCTACAAAGTGATTTTCTGGATTTTTTTTCCTCAATTTGTCTGTCATAGTTGACGTGTACCTATGATGAAAATTACAGGCCTCTCTCATCTTTTTAAGTGGGAGAACTTGCACAATTGGTGGCTGACTAAATACTTTTTTCCCCCAGTGTAAGTCTCTGTCATTAAGAGTGGTGCATATGACCTTGTTGACGGTGGGGAATGGCTTGTCTCAGTATTGAACATCAATTTGCTTGGTGGTTTTGATATCCATTCATCATGATAAATTACACCTCATAGAACAACAAACCACTTAACTCCCTAAGGTCGATCTCAGCGCCCCCGCGGAAATCTAATTAGCATAATACAAAAATCCCCATACAAATCGGTCAGTTTAAGCTTCCGCATCTGCAGTGAAAGGTGACAAAGCTAGAGTGGTATTTGTCAGACCATGAGACATCCCAAAAATCGGTCTTCTCACACAATCATCTGTAGCGTCCGAACGGCCTACCAACTATTATGACCACTCTATGGAAAGATGAGACTCTCACAAACATGATGGTTTTCTCCGTTTTGCTCTACATCCCCCACAAGCGTCTTGGGACTCGTCTGAAGTCGATACAGCTGATCTGCCAACTTCTGTCTATAGCGAACAGTTTAGGCTACACAGTAATATGGCCCCTCTGTGGAAAGGTGAGACTCTCACGAAAAGGTCGGTTGTTTTGCTCTAGGACGCCCACAGGCCTCACAACACTTGTCTGAAGGTCCCCCGGTACCAGTTGAAAAAATGAATGGAAGTATATATGGAGACGGTTTAGTGCCCTTTTCAGTTATAGGACAGACACTTAAGAAAACTAAATGTTGTTCCATGTAGTGAATTTGTTAATAGCAGTAAGGCACTAATAGCAGTAAGGCTAAAAACTATTTTTCATGAAATACTTTTTTTATACTTCAAGGCGTCTTAAAATTCTAAATCAAACAGCAAAATTATCCTTGGTATGACCTTCTTCCATACAGCTTAGTAGAAGCCCCCCCACCCTCCCGGCTTAGACAGGGCTTGGACTCTTATGGGTTGATACTATTTTAGAAATATATATTTATTTCTTGAAACATGCATACAACATTATGTAAAAGTATCGTGAATAAAAAAAAAAAAGTAGAATTACCCACAATCCTCTAAAAACAGAGCCACGTGGCATTATTAAGTATTCATATAGTGGCTTGCAAAAGTATTCACCCCCCTTGGCATTTTTCATATTTTGTTGCCTTACAACTAGGAATTAAAATGGATTTTTTTGGGGTTTGTATCATTTGATTTACACAACATGCCTACCACTTTGAAGATGGAAAATATTTGTGTGTGTGAAACAAACAAGAAATAAGACAACAAAGTCAATACTTTGTAGAGCCACCTTTTGCAGCAATTACAACTGCAAGTCTCTTGGGGTATGTCTCTATAAGCTTGACACATCTAGCCACTGGGATCTTTGCCCATTCTTCAAGGCAAAACTGCTCCAGCTCCTTCAAGTTGGATGGATTCCGCTTGTGTACAGCAATCTTTAAGTCATAGAACAGATTCTCAATTGGATTGAGGACTGGGCTTTGACTAGGCCATTCCAAGACATTTAAATGTTTCCCCTTAAACCACTCGAGTGTTGCTTTAGCAGTAGTATCTCTAGAAGACTGAAAAAGGTTCCTTCAATTCTGACCAGTTTCCCAGTCCCTGCCGATGAAAAACATCCCCACATTATGATGCTGCCACCACCATGCTTCACTGTGGGGATGGTGTTCTCGGGGTGATGAGAGGTGTTGGGTTTGCGCCAGACATAGTGTTTTCCTTGATGGCCAAAAAGCTCAATTTTAGTCTAATCTGACCAGAGTACCTTCTTACATATGTTTGGGGAGTCTCCCACATGCCTTTTGGGAACACCAAACGTGTTTGCTTATTTTTTTCTTTAAGCAAAGGCTTTTTTCTTGCCACTCTTCCGTAAAGCCCAGCTCTGTGGAGTGTACGGCTTAAAGTTGTCCTATGGACAGATCCTCCAATCTCTGCTGTGGAGCTTTACAGCTCCTTCAGGGTTATCTTTGGTGTCTTTGTTGCCTCTCTGATTAATGAGTTTTGGTGGGCGACCCTCTCTTGGCAGGTTTGTTGTGGTGCCATATTCTTTCAATTTTTAAATAATGCTTTTAATGGTGCTCAGTGGGATGTTCAAAGTTTCTGATATTTTTTTATAACCCAACCCTGATCTGTACTTCTCCACAACTTTGTCCCTGACCTGTTTGGAGAGCTCCTTGGTCTTCATGGTGCCGCTTGCTTGGTGGTACCCCTTGCTTAGTGGTGTTGCAGACTCTGGGGCCTTTCAGAACAGGTGTATATATACTGAGATCATGTGACAGATCATGTGACACTTAGATTGCACACAGGTGGACTTTATTTAACTAATTCTGTGACTTCTGAAGGTTATTGGTTTCACCAGATCTTATTTAGGGGCTTCATAGCAAAGGGGGTGAATACATATGTACGTACGCATCACATTTCCGTTATTTATTTTTTTGAATTTTTTTGAAACAAGTTATTTTTTTCATTTCACTTCACTAATTTGGGCTATTTTGTGTATGTCCATGACATGAAATCCAAATAAAAATCCATTTAAATTTCAGGTTGTAAAGCAACAAAATAGGAAAAAATGCCAGGGGGATGAATACTTTTGCAAGGCACTGTAACTTGCAAAAACTTAATAATTCTATATCAACACAACACAGATAAAGCAAGTGTTTTTTACTCAAATATCAATGTCTGACTACTATATTATTTTAAGTATAGATGCAAAACACAATAGAATCAAGTAAGAACAACAATACATGTTAGATTGACTTTAAAATATCGAATAATCATAACTTGTAAAAACTCTAACTTTAGATTAGCAGAACACAGATAAATAGTTATATTTGCTCAATAACCTACTAGTTGTAAACAGTACTCAAAATCATTAAGTGATGAGAACATCTGATTGATATCTGAGTGAGTACAACTTACAGCGCATAGTGAAAGTATTCAGGCCCTTGACTTTATCCAACATTTTCTACATTACAGCATTATTTTAAAATTGATTAAATTGTTTTTTCCCTCAACAATCTACACACAATACCCCATAATGACAAAGAAAAAACAGGTTTAGAAATGTTTGCAAATGTATTAAAAATAGAAAAATAAAATATCACATTTACATAAGTATTCAGACCCTTTACTCAGTACTTTGTTGAAGCACCTTTGGCAGCGATTACAGCCTCGCGTCTTCTTGGGTATGACACTTCAAGCTTGGCACACCTGTATTTGGAGAGTTTATCCCATTCTTCTCTGCAGATCCTCTCAAGCTCTGTCAGTTTGGATGGGAAGCGTCGCTGCACAGCTATTTTCAGGTTTCTCCAGAGATATTAGATTGGGTTCAAGTCCGGGCTCTGGCTGGGCCACTCAAGGACATTCAGAGACTTGTCCCAAAGGCACTCCTGCATTGTCTTGGCTGTGTGCTTAGGGTTGTTGTCTTGTTGGAAGGTGAACCTTCGCCCCAGTCTGAGGTCCTGAGCACTCTGGAGCAGGTTTTCATCAAGGATCTCTCTATACTTTGCGCCGTTCATCTTTCCCTCGATCAAGACTAGTCTCACAGTCCCTGCCGCTGATGCTGCCACCACCATGCTTCACCGTAGATATGGTGCCACATTTCCTCCAGACGTGACGCTTGGCATTCAGGCCAAAGAGTTCAATCTTGGTTTCATCAGACCAGAGAATCTTGTTTCGTGTGCCTTTTCCTGAGGAATGGCTTCTGTCTGGCCACTCTACCATAAAGGCCTGATTAGTGTAGTGCTGCAGTGATGGCTGTCTTTCTGGAAGGTTCTCCCATCTCCACAGAGGAACTCTGGAGCTCTGTCAGAGGGACCAAGGCCCTTCTCCCACGATTGCTCAGTTTGGTTCCAAACTTATTCCATTTAAGAATGATGGAGGGCCTCGACACAATCCTGTCTCGGAGCTCTACAGACAATTCCTTTGACCTCATGGCTTGGTTTTTGCTCTGACATGCACGGTCAACTGTGGGACCTTATATAGACAGGTGTGTACCTTTCCAAATAATGTCCAATCAATTGAATTTACTACCGGTGGACTCCAATCAAGTTGTAGAAACATCCCAAGGATGACCAATGGAAACAGGATGCACCTGAGCTCAATTTCAAGTCTCATAGCAAAGGGTCTGAATACTTATGTAAATAAGGTATTTCTGATTTAAATGTTTAATAAATGTACAAAAATGTCTAAAACCTGTTTTCACTTTGTCATTATGGGTTATTGTGTGTAGATTGTCGAGGAAAATATTAATTTAGTGAATGTTAGAATAAGGCTGTAACGTAACAAAATGTGGAAAAGGGGAAAGGGTCTGAATACATTTTCCGAATGCACTGTATAGGATTTGAGTTCTACAGGCAGTTGGAGATTTGAGTAACCACTACTTAATTGCTTTAATGAGTTAGGCGATTATTTTTTACAGTGTAGTGAGAGGATTTTCACGTCTCATTCATATATTGGAACATTAACGGCCTTAATCTGCGCCATAACTCATATATATGAAACAAAAACAAAATACTAAACAAAGAGCCCGAAGGGCAATTCATTTCAGTTTGGTCTGTGAGCGTGGCTTCCAAAGCTTCTCGGCCCATCAGAATGCGTGGTTGGCCAGTACTGTATCTGATTATACAGCGTGGTTAATTTCTGTTAGGTATATGAGCAGCTGATGGGTAATTATGAGTTGTAATATCGGCCAGCCAAGCACAGCTAGAGAATGTGCTAAATCATGGATGTTGTGGCTACTAATTGATGCCATAACACTGTAATTGTTCTGTCCTGCTGGACCATGGTCCTGGCTAGGTGGCCTGCGGAGCTGGAATGCTGCACCACACTGTTGCAGGTCATTACTTCTCAATGGTACCTCCTTTGGTGTTCATGCCATGACGACATCCCTCCCTTCCTCCCTCCCCCCCACAAATAACCTCTCCCCTCCTCTTGCACATTCCTTTCCCAAGTTATACAATATGAGAGAATTAAGTCTCTGCTCTTTAAGAACAGCATATTTACACCATCTCTCCCTCCCTTACCCGAAAAAACCTTATTCCCCTTCCATACCCAACCCATACAACGCATACCCAACGCATATGTGGTCCTCTGTAGCTCAGCTGGTAGAGCACGGCGCTTGTAACGCCAGGGTAGTGGGTTCGATCCCCGGGACCACCCATACACAAAAAAAATTTATGCACGCATGACTGTAAGTCGCTTTGGATAAAAGTGTCTGCTAAATGGCATATTATTTTATTATTATTATACAATACAGTCTCTGCACTCCAAGACAGCACTGATGTTTACACCATCACTCACTCCCTCCCTCCCTCTCTCTATCTCTCTCACTGAAAAACCCTTCTCCCTCTCCTCCATCCTTCTCCATTCCATTCCCAACGTATACAACACAAGGTCACTGCTGTCCAAGAAAAGTATTGTAAAAGCCATCTTTGGTATTTAAGCCCTCCCTCCCTCCTTCATACCCAACAAACACTGAGTATACCAAACACTAATACTGAGTTGCACCCTTTTGCCCTAAGAACAGCCTCAATTCGTCGGGACATGGACTCTACAAGGTGTCAAAAGCCTTCCACAGGGATGCTGGCCCATGTTGACTCCAATGCTTTTACTAAGCTTTCTGGGTCCGCGCCAGGTGTTTTCTTGGGGGTTGAATGAGGTGAGTTCCCCTCTTACAATGTAAAATGTATGGCGCTTTGGACGCCAGTGAAAAGTGCTAGCTATGTGAATGCACCCCAGCAGAGTGTGTTCTGTCCCCTATCCCTGTCTGACTCTGTTGGTAGCCCTCCACTATGTTGTCTGTGCCATGGAATAACTTGACCTACCGTTTCTCCGGATATTTCACTTACCGTTTCCCACTTCCCCCGGATATTTGTCATTGGTGCTTCCTATCTTGTACCCAAGTACTTAAAGATTGATGTCTCTAAGACATACTTAGGCCCTGAATTTATTTCATTTGAATACCATCCGCAATATGTATTGTAATAATAATTTGAAGGGCAAGCGTTATGAATGACTTCCAGCTTAACGCAATAGCCTTAACTTTCAACAACAACAGACAGTTTTAGAGGAAAACATGAAGCCTGCCCATGGTGCATTGAGTTTATTGGTTTCTACAGGACTCTCTGTGGATTCCAGGTCACGTTTATTTTGTTGTAAACTGGCTTTCTGGAGCCGCGCCAGATATTTTATTGGGGTCAGTTTCTGCTTTGACCCAGTTTCTTTGGTGTTGACTGGGGTGAGTTCCCCCCTTACAATGCTTTGAGCCCCAGTCCCTGTATGACATGCTGGCTGACATGCCCTCCACTATGCTGGCTGTGCCATGGCCTGACCAGCAGTTTCCTAGACTACTTCCCTTTCATCCCTGGGGGAGACTTTCCTTGCCAATGTCGCCTTTAACTACCTGCTTGGTGGTTTTGTTCTGCATTTTGTGAAAGTCTTGTCGTGGAAATTACCACTAAGGGCTCAAAATCAAAGTTAAATGAACAAATCTTTATTATCACGACCGGAGAGGTTACAACAAACATAATACTCAAAGTACAAGTTTGTCAGAAGCTCTGAAGGTATGCTGTCCCTTCAACACTCTTTATTCTCATGCTCAAACTACGTGTCAGGAGGCAATAGGATGATCATGACCTTGCGCACATCGTTTCTAGGCGTTGAGCCAAAGTAACAATGTGTTCCTTTCTTTCTGTTCTTCTATCAGTCCTTTCCCTGAGAGCAAAGTCACAGAACATCCTAACACAATAACAAGAAACAATACGCTACATGTAGTCACGCATTTGCAGAGGAACAGAGATGGCGTAGCAGTGCGTTCATGTACTCTGTTGTGTGTCCGTGTAAATAGCCTGTTTTTCTTGTTCACACTTTTCATCCTTCTACTAAATATATTTTCCTGCAACCCGCCTCACTCAATGTGGAACTGATTCTATTATTTACTTACCTTTTATCTACAATCTCCAGCTGAAACTAGCTAGCCAGCTAACTAGCTACTTGCTATTAGGCACCGTTAGGGGTTTTCACCCAGAACATCTGATTTTCTGCCGGAATAACTGAATCACTGGACCTTAACACCGGATTGCAACCAGCTAGCCGCAACCGAATGGATGTTGCTGTTGGCTAATCACCACTGCCCCCGAAGCAAACACCAGTTAGCCTTGAGCTAGCCTCGAGCCAGGCCCATATCCCGGCTATCTACCTCTCTGTCTACCGGACGGGAGTAGCCAGCTAACTAGCTACTTGCTATTAGCCCCCATTAGCGGGTTTTTTCACCATTGTCCATGGCCTGCACTACCTACCAGCCAGCTCTAGCCTGGACTATTATCGGCTAGTCTGCACAGCGCGTTATCGACCCAGAACATATCGGATTTTCGGCCGGAATCACTGAATCACTGGACCTTTAACACCGGATCATCGCAACTCGCTAGCTGCAACCGAATGGATGTTGTGGTTGGCTAATCAGCCTTGAGCTAGCCTCGAGTCAGGCCCATCTCCCGGCTACCTACCTCTCTGTCAACCGGACGGGACCTCCTAGTGTCGACACGGAGCCCCGCCGATCCATCACGACTGGTCTGCCGATGTAATCGTCTGTGGTTTCAACAGGCTTCCCGTTGCGACGACCACGAAGATCCATCTGCTAGCCCCGGCCCGCTAGCACATGCAATTCAACAGCCGTGCTTCCTGATCGCCTGTGCTGTAGCACCAATTCGAACTGCTCTCGGACTCACATTGCTGTTCACTGGACCTTATGATCACTCAGCTGCACATCTGATGCCTGCTAGACTGTTCCTTTACACAGTACCCTGTCCTGTTTTATCTGTTTAGCCTCAGCCCAAACGTTCATCGCCATTACCAGTTGGTGTCTTAGCTCTCTCGAATAACACCTGTGATTGCTTTATGCCTCTCTCCCATGTCAATATGCCTTGGCTATTGCTGTTCCAGTTAGTTGTTATTATACAATTTCACTGTAGAGATCCAAGTCCCTCTCAAACTGCCTCAAATAGCTCCTTTGTTCCAACCCCCATTCACGCGGAGACCGGCTCAATCGGTGCCTCCAGTGATGCTATCTCTTTCATTGTTACCCAACGCTTAGGTTTAACTCCACTGTACTCATATCCTTCCATATCCTTGTCTGTACATAATGCCTTGAATCTATTCTACAACGCCCGGAAATCTGCACCTTTTATTATCTGTACCCAACGCACTAGAAGACCAGTTCTTAAAGCGTTTAGCCGTATCCTTATTCTAGTCCTCCTCTGTTCCTCTGGTGATGTAGAGGTTAATCCAGGCCCTGCAGCCCCCAGTATCACTCCTACTCCCCAGGCGCTATCATTTGTTGACTTCAGTAACCATAAAAGCCTTGGCTTTTTGCATGTTAACATCAGAAGCCTCCTTCCTAAGTTTGAGTTATTCACTGCGTTAGCACACTCCGCCAACCCTGATGATCTAGCAGTGTCTGAATCCTGGCTTAGGATTCAGAAATTTCCATCCCCAACTACAACTTTTTCTGTCTAGATAGAACTGCCAAAGGGGGTGGAGTTGCAATCCACTGTAGAGATAGCCTGCAGAGCTCTATCATACTATCCAGATCTGTGCCCAAACAGTTTGAGCTCCTACTTCTAAAAATCCACCTTTCCAGACATAAGTCTCTCACTGTTGCCGCTTGCTACAGACCCCTTCAGCCCCCAGCTGTGCCCTGGACACCATATGTGAATTGATTGCCCCCCATCTATCCTCAGAGTTCGTACTGCTTGGTGACCTAAACTGGGATATGCTTAACACCCCAGCCATCCTACAATCCAAACTAGATGCCCTCAATCTCACACAAATTATCAAGGAACCTACCAGGTACAACCCTAAATCCGTAAACATGGGCACCCTCATAGATATCATCCTGACTAACTTACCCTCTAAATACACCTCTGTCTTCAACCAGGATCTCAGCGGTCACTGCCTTATTGCCTGCGTCTGTAATGGGTCCGCAGTCAAACGACCACCCCTCATCACTGTCAAACGCTCCCTAAAACACTTTAGCGAGCAGGCCTTCCTAATTGACCTGGCCCAGGTATCCTGGATGGATATCGATCTCATTCCGTCAGTAGAGGATGCCTGGTTGTTCTTTAAAAGTGCTTTCCTCTCAATCTTAAATAAGCATGCCCCATTCAAAAAATTCAGAACTAAGAACAGATATAGCCCCTGGTTCTCCTCAGACTTGATTGTCCTTGACCAGCACAAACACATCCTGTGGCTTACTGCATTAGCATTGAATAGCCCCCGCGATGTGCAACTTTTCAGGGAAGTTAAGAACCAATACACACAAGCAGTTAGGAAAGCAAAGGCTAGCTTTTTCAAACAGAAATTTGCATCCTGTAGCACTAACTCCAAAAAGTTTTGGGACACTGTAAAGTCCATGGAGAATAAGAGCACCTCCTCCCAGCTGCCCACTGCACTGAGGCTAGGAAACACTATCACCACCGATAAATCTACAATAATCGAGAATTTCAAAAAGCATTTTTGCTACGGCTGGCCATGCTTTCCACCTGGCTACCACTACCCCGGCCACCAGCTCTGCACCCTCCGCTGCAACTTGCCCATGCCCCCCCCTCACTTCTCCTTCACACAAATTCAGACAGCTGATGGTCTGAAAGAGCTGCAAAATCTGGACCCCTACAAATCATCTGGGCTAGACAATCTGGACCCTTTATTTCTAAAATTAGCAGCCGAAATTGTCACAACCCCTATTACTAGCCTGTTAAACCTCTCTTTAGTAACGTCTGAGATCCCCAGAGATTGGAAAGCTGCTGCGGTCATCCCCCTCTTCAAAGGGGGTGACACTCTAGATCCAAACTGTTACAGACCTACAGTGGAGAAAAAAAGTATTTAGTCAGCCACCAATTGTGCAAGTTCTCCCACTTAAAAAGATAAGAGAGGCCTGTAATTTTCATCATAGGTATACGTCAACTATGACAGACAAATTGAGGAAAAAAAATCCAGAAAATCACATTGTAGGATTTTTTATGAATTTATTTGCAAATTATGGTGGAAAATAAGTATTTGGTCACCTACAAACAAGCAAGATTTCTGGCTCTCACAGACCTGTAACTTCTTTAAGAGGCTCCTCTGTCCTCCACTCGTTACCTGTATTAATGGCACCTGTTTGAACTTGTTATCAGTATAAAAGACACCTGTCCACAACCTCAAACAGTCACACTCCAAACTCCACTATGGCCAAGACCAAAGAGCTGTCAAAGGACACCAGAAACAAAATTGTAGACCTGCACCAGGCTGGGAAGACTGAATCTGCAATAGGTAAGCAGCTTGGTTTGAAGAAATCAACTGTGGGAGCAATTATTAGGAAATGGAAGACATACAAGACCACTGATAATCTCCCTCGATCTGGGGCTCCACGCAAGATCTCACCCCGTGGGGTCAAAATGATCACAAGAACGGTGAGCAAAAATCCCAGAACCACACGGGGGACCTAGTGAATGACCTGCAGAGAGCTGGGACCAAAGTAACAAAGCCTACCATCAGTAACACACTACGCCGCCAGGGACTCAAATCCTGCAGTGCCAGACGTGTCCCCCCTGCTTAAGCCAGTACATGTCCAGGCCCGTCTGAAGTTTGCTAGAGTGCATTTGGATGATCCAGAAGAGGATTGGGAGAATGTCATATGGTCAGATGAAACCAAAATATAACTTTTTTGGTAAAAACTCAACTCGTCGTGTTTGGAGGACAAAGAATGCTGAGTTGCATCCAAAGAACACCATACCTACTGTGAAGCATGGAGGTGGAAACATCATGCTTTGGGGCTGTTTTTCTGCAAAGGGACCAGGACAACTGATCCGTGTAAAGGAAAGAATGAATGGGGCCATGTATCGTGAGATTTTGAGTGAAAACCTCCTTCCATCAGCAAGGGCATTGAAGATGAAACGTGGCTGGGTCTTTCAGCATGACAATGATCCCAAACACACCGCCCGGGCAATGAAGGAGTGGCTTCGTAAGAAGCATTTCAATGTCCTGGAGTGTCCTAGCCAGTCTCCAGATCTCAACCCCATAGAAAATCTTTGGAGGGAGTTGAAAGTCCGTGTTGCCCAGCGACAGCCCCAAAACATCACTGCTCTAGAGGAGATCTGCATGGAGGAATGGGCCAAAATACCAGCAACAGTGTGTGAAAACCTTGTGAAGACTTACAGAAAACGTTTGACCTGTGTCATTGCCAACAAAGGGTATATAACAAAGTATTGAGAAACTTTTGTTATTGACCAAATACTTATTTTCCACCATAATTTGCAAATAAATTCATAAAAAATCCTACAATGTGATTTTCTGGATTTTTTTTCCTCATTTTGTCTGTCATAGTTGACGTGTACCTATGATGAAAATTACAGGCCTCTCTCATCTTTTTAAGTGGGAGAACTTGCACAATTGGTGGCTGACTAAATACTTTTTTCCCCCACTGTATATCCATCCTGCCCTGCCTTTCGAATATTTTTGAAAGCCAAGTTAACAAACAGATCATCGACCATTTCGAATCCCACCGTACCTTCTCCGCTATGCAATCCGGTGTCCTAGCTGGTCATGGGTGTACCTCAGCCACGCTCAAGGTCCTAAACAATATTATAACCGCAATCGATAATAGACAGTACTTTGCAGCCGTCTTCATCGACCTGGCCAAGGCTTTCGACTCTATCAACCACCGCATTCTTATTGGCAGACGAAATAGCCTTGGATTCTCAAATGACTGCCTCGCCTGGTTCACCAACTACTTCTCAGTTCAATGTGTCAAATCGGAGGGCCTGTTGTCTGGACCTCTGGCAGTCTCTATGGGTGCCACAGGGTTCAATTCTCGGGCTGACTCTTTTCTCTGTGTATATCAATGATGTCGCTCTTGCTGCTGGTGACTCTCAGATCCACCTCTACGCAGACGACACCATTTTGTATACATCTGGCCCTTCATTGGACACTGTGTTAACAAACCTCCAAACGAGCTTCAATGCCATACACCACTCCTTCTGTAGCCTCCAACTGCTCTTAAACACTAGTAAAACTATTGAATGCTGCTGGCACCCGCCCACCTGACTAGAATCACTACTCTCTGCGGGTCTGACCTAGAGTATGTGGACAACTACAAATACCTAGGTGTCTGGTTAGACTGTAAACTATTGTCACGATCGTCGTAAGAAGTGGACCAAGGCGCAGCGTGATATGCGTACATCTTTTAATGAGTACTTTACATAACCATAACAAAACAACAAAACGATAACGTGAAGTCCTAAGGTTAACAGCCGCCGAAATTGTCGCAACCCCTATTACTAGCCTGTTCAACCTCTCTTTCGTAACGTCTGAGATCCCCAGAGATTGGAAAGCTGCCGCGGTCATCCCCCTCTTCAAAGGGGGTGACACTCTAGATCCAAACTGTTACAGACCCATATCCATCCTGCCCTACCTTTCAAAAGTTTTTGAAAGCCAAGTCAACAAACAGATCACCGACCATTTCGAATCCCACCGTACCTTCTCCGCTATGCAATCCGGTTTCCGAGCTGGTCATGGGTGCACTTCAGCCACGCTCAAGGTCCTAAACGATATTATAACCGCGATCGATAATAGACAGTACTGTGCAGCCGTTTTCATTGACCTGGCCAAGGCTTTCGACTCTGTCAACCACCGCATTCTTCTTGGCAGACTAAATAGCCTTGGTTTCTCAAATGACTGCCTCGCCTGGTTCACCAACTACTTCTCAGATAGAGTTCAATGTGTCAAATCGGAGGGCCTGTTGTCTGGACCTATGGCAGTCTCTATGGGGGTGCCACAGGGTTCAATTCTTGGGCCGACTCTTTTCTCTGTGTATATCAATGACGTCGCTCTTGCTGCTGGTGACTCTCAGATCCACCTCTACGCAGACGACACCATTTTGTATACATCTGGCCCTTCATTGGACACTGTGTTAACAAACCTCCAAACGAGCTTCAATGCCATACAACACTCCTTCAGTAGCCTCCAACTGCTCTTAAACACTAGTAAAACTAAATGCATGCTCTTCAACCGAACGCTGCTTGCACCCGCCCACCCGACTAGAATCACTACTCTCGACGGGTCTGACCTAGAATATGTGGACAACTACAAATATCTAGGTGTCTGGTTAGACTGTAAACTCTCCTTCCAGACTCACATTAAGAATCTCCAATCCAAAGTTAAATCTAGAATCGGTTTCCTATTTCGCAACAAAGCCTCCTTCACTCATGCTGCCAAACATGCCCTCGTAAAACTGACTATCCTACCGATCCTTGACTTCGGCGATGTCATTTACAAAATAGCCTCCAACACTCTACTCAGCAAATTGGATGTAGTCTATCACAGTGCCATCAGTTTTGTCTCCAAAGCCCCATATAATACCCACCACTGTGACCTGTACGCTCTTGTTGGCTGGTCCTCACTACATATTCGTCGCCAAACCCACTGGCTCCAGGCCATCTATAAATCACTGCTAGGCAAATCCCCGCCTTATCTTAGCTCATTGGTCACCATAGCAACACCCACCCGTAGTCTGCGCTCCAGCAGGTATATCTCACTGGTCATCCCCAAAGCCAACACCTCCTTTGGCCGCAATTCCTTCCAGTTCTCTGCTGCCAATGACTGGAACAAATTGCAAAAATCTGTGAAGCTGGAGACACTTATCTCCCTCACTAACTTTAAGCATCAGTTGTCAGAGCACCTTACCGATCACTGCACCTGTACACAGCCCATCTGAAATTAGCCCGCCCAACTACCTCATCCCTATATTGTTATTTATTTTGCTCATTTGTACCCCAGTATCTCTATTTGCACATCATCTCTTGCACATCTATCATTCCAGTGTTAATACTAATTGTAATTATTTTGCACTATAGCCTATTTATTGCCTTACCTCCATAACTTGCTACATTTGCACACACTGTATATATATGTATTTCTGTTGTATTTTTGACTTTGTTTTGTTTTACCCCATATGTAACTCTGTGTTGTTGTTTTTATCGCACTGCTTTGCTTTATCTTGGCCAGGTCGCAGTTGTAAATGAGAACTTGTTCTCAACTGGTTTACCTGGTTAAATAAAGGTGAAATAAAAATAACAAAAATAAAATAACAAACACAAACCTCTCCGGAACAAGATCCCACAAATAACTAGTGCCAACAGGCTGCCTAAGTATAGTTCCCAATCAGAGACAACAAGCCACAGCTGCCTCTGATTGGGAACCACCCTGGCCAACATAGAAACACATGAACATAGAACACTAAACATAGAAACTAACACCCTGGCTCAACATATAAGAGTCCCCAGAGCCAGGGCGTGACAACTATCCTTCCAGACTCACATTAAGCATCTCCAATCCAAAGTTAAATCTAGAATCGGCTTCCTATTTCGCAACAAAGCCTCCTTCACTCATGCTGCCAAACATGCCCTCGTTTAACTGACTATCCTACCGATCCTTGACTTCGGTGATGTCATTTACAAAATAGCCTCCAACACTCTACTCAGCAAATTGGATGTAGTCTATCACAGTGCCATCCATGTTGTCACCAAAGCCCATTATACTACCCATCACTGTGACCTGTACGCTCTTGTTGGCTGGTCCTCACTACATATTCGTCGCCAAACCCACTGGCTCCAGATCATCTATAAATCACTGCTAGGCAAATCCCCGCCTTATCTTAGCTCATTGGTCACCATAGAAACACCCACCCGTAGTATGCGCTCCAGCAGGTATATCTCGCTGGTCATCCCCAAAGCCAACACCTCCTTTGGCCACCATTCCTTCCAGTTCTCTGCTGCCAATGACTGGAACGAACTGCAAAAATCTCTGAAGCTAGAGACTTTTATCTCCCTCACTAAAGTTAAGCATCAGTTGTCAGAGCACCTTACCGATCACTGCACCTGTACACAGCCCATTTGAAATTAGCCCACCCAACTACCTCATCCCCATATTGTTATTTATTTTGCTCATTTGCACCCCAGTATCTCTATTTGCACATCATCTCTTGTGTTAATACTAAATTGTAATTATTTTGCACTTTGGCCTATTTATTGCCTTACCTCCATAACTTGCTACATTTACACACACTGTATATATATTTTCTGTAGTATTTTTGACTTTATGTTTTGTTTACCCCATATGTAACTCTTTGTTGTTGTTTTTTATCGCACTGCTTTGCTTTATCTTGGCCAGGTCGCAGTTGTAAATGAGAACTTGTTCTCAACTGGTTTACCTGGTTAAATAAAGGTGAAATAAATAAATAAAAAGAGGACACAAAAAATGTCCACTACAGTCTCACGGTATTCTAAAAGTGTTACAGTAAATGGGATTGATTAGTTGGTCGATTGATTCATTGATTCATTGATTCATGGATTGATTGATCGTGACATAATTTCACTCTAGTCCTAGCCTCCAAAGAGATGATCATTGGGCAACACGTACTATTGTCATAAACATGACATGGCAAATGTCATAAGATGTCATGACTGAATGTCAAGTGACAAGACAGTGTAATTTTGTGCCAGCAGTTAAATAAGATAAACATGCTTGAACAATGTTTTTACCTCTCTAAAACATTCCAATAACATTATATATCAAGAAAGGATAGTATTTTCTTTTCATCCCTCTGAAGGATATTAAACTGTAGGTTGTTATCAATAACATCATTTTTAGTTCCATTTCAAACATTCCTAGCTGGGGGGCAAGCGTATCCTGCTCCAATGCATTAAAACACAGAAACACAGCTGTATTCCACCAATGACCACTATCTCTTACTATTGACCAACATTAATTGTATATTTAGGTGATATAAAATAAAAATGTACTATACCTAACAAGTACAGTCAGGTCCAAAATGATTGGCACCCTTGATAAAGATGAGCAAAAAAACCCAATACTGAGCTATTGTATGCAAACAAAATATCTTAATATTTATCAGCACGTGACAAATAAAATTTGATTTGATTTGATATTTTATACAATTGCTCAGATAGAGATTTTGTAAGTATTTTTTTTCTTTAAAATATATAGGGGTCAAAATATCCGGCATCCCTGTTTTCAGTACCTTTCAATATCTCACCTTGTGAGGATAACGGCACTGAGCCTTTTTCTAAAATGTTTTATGCGATTGGAGAACACATTGGGAGGAATCTTAGACTATTACTCCATAAGGAATCTTGAATTGCCCTCTTCAATTCAAACCACAGGTTTTTAATGGTGTTCAAGTCCGGAGACTGAGAAGGCCAAAATATTGATTTTGTGGTCAATTAACCATATCTATGTGTATTTTGATGTGTGCTTGGGGTTATTTTCTTGCTGGGAGATCCAAGTTCAGCTTCCTGGTTTTTGGCTAAAATGTCCTGTTACTGGGTAAAGTTCATGATGGCATTGACCTTAACAAGGGCCCCAGGACCAGTGGAAGCAAAATAGCCCCATAATATCAAAGATCTACCACCATATTTTACAGTAGGTATTGGGTTATTTTCTGCTAATGCATTCTTATTTCGAGGCCAAACTCACCACTGGTGTGCATAGCCAATGAGCTCTATTTTGATGTCATCTGACCATAGCACCGGGTTCCAATCCAAGTGCCAATGCCATTTAACAAACTCCAGGCATTTCTTTTGTTGGATGACATGAAAATGGGTTTGGTGGGTTTGGTGTCAAGCAGCAGAAGGATGCATTGCCCATGCATTTGCCCATGTAATGTACAGTGGCTTGCAAAAGTATTCACCCCCCTTGGCATTTTTCCTATTCTGTTGCCTTAAAATTGAGTTTTGGGGGGGTTTGTATCATTTGATTTACACAACATGCCTACCACTTTGAAGATGCAAATTTTGAAACAAACAAGAAAAAAGACAAAAAAACTGAAAACTTGAGCATGCATAACTATTCACCCCCCCAAAGTCAATACTTTGTAGAGCCACCTTTTGCAGCAATTACAGCTGCAATTATTTTGGGGTATGTCTCTATAAGCTTAGCACATCAAGCCACTGGGATTTTTGCTCATTATTCAATGCAAAACTGCTCCAGCTCCTTCAAGTTGGATAGGTTCCGCTGGTGTACAGCAATCTTTAAGTCATACCACAGATTCTCAATTGGATTGAGGTCTGGGCTTAGACTAGGCCATTCCAAGACATTGAAATGTTTCCCCTTTAACCACTCAAGTGTGGCTTTAGCAGTATGCTTAGAGTCATTGTCCTGCTGGAAGGTGAACCTCTGTACCAGTCTCAAATCTCTGGATGACTGAAACAGGTTTCCCTCAAGAATTTCCCTGTATTTAGTGCCATCCATAATTCCTTCAATTCTGACCAGTTTCCCAGTCCCTGCCGATGAAAAACATCCCCACAGCATGATGCTGCCACCACCATGCTTCACTGTGGGGATGGTGTTCTCGGGGTGATGAGAGGTGTTGGGTTTGCGCCAGACATAGCATTTTCCTTGATGGCCAAAAAGCTCACAGTACCTTCTTCCATATGTTTGGGGAGTCTCCCACATGCCTTATGGTGAACACCAAACGTGTTTGCATATTTTTTTCATTAAGCAATGGCTTTTTTCTGGCCACTCTTCCGTAAAGCCCAGCTCTGTGGAGTGTACGGCTTAAAGTGGTCCTATGGACAGATACTCCAATCTCCACTGTGGAGCTTTGCAGCTCCTTCAGGGTTATCTTTGGTCACTTTGTTGCCTCTCTGATTAATGCCCTCCTTGCCTGGTCCATGACTTTTGGTGGGCGGCCCTCTCTTGGCAGGTTTGTTGTGGTGCCATATTCTTTCCATTTTTTAAAAATGGATTTAATGGTGCTCTGTGGGATGTTCAAAGTTTGGGATATTTTTCTATAACCCAACCCTGACCTGTACTTCCCCACAACTTTGTCCCTGAACTGTTTGGAGAGCTCCTTGGTCTTCATGGTGCCGCTTGCTTGGTGGTGCCCCTTGCTTAGTGGTGTTGTAGACTCTGGGGCCTTTCAGAATAGGTGTATGTATACTGAGATCATGTGACAGATAATGTGACACTTAGATTGCACACAGGTGGACTTTATTTAACTAATAACTAACTGAAGGTAATTGGTTGCACTAGATCTTATTTAGGGGCTTCATAGCAAAGGGGGTGAATACATATGCACACACCACTTTTCCGTTATTTATTCTTTAGAATTCTTTAAAACAAGTTATTTTTTTCATTTCAATTCACCAATTTGGACTATTTTGTGTATGTCCATTATATGAAATCCAAATAAAATCCATTTAAATTACAGGTTGTAATGCAACAAAATAGGGAAAACACCAAGTGGGATGAATACTTTTGCAAGGCACTGTAGCTAGCACTGGGCGAATAGAGTCCATATCAGGGGTGTCACGTTCGTTGTATAAAGGATGGGACCAAGGTGCAGCGTGGTATGCGTACATAGTCGTTTATTCTAGTTAACGCCGACAAAATAACAAAATCCAACCGAACGTGAAGTTCAAGAGGCTAAACATCAAACCAAGCCAAACAGAATCGGAATCAGAAACAAGATCCCACAACTAAAGGTAGGCAAAATGGCTGCCTAAGTATGATCCCCAATCAGAGACAACGATCGACAGCTGCCTCTGATTGGGAACCACACCCGGCCAACATAGAAATATATAACATAGAATGTCAACATTCACACCCTGACCAAACTAACTAGAGAATAACAGGGTTGTCAAGATCAGGGCGTGACAGTACCCCCCCAAAGGTGCGGACTCTGGCTGCAAAAACCTGACTCAATAGGGGAGGGTCCGGGTGGGCATCTAGCCTCGGTGACGGCTCCGGCTTCGGACGCAGTACACTCCTTTCCTGCCTCCCCTTTGCACGCCCGGTCCGGTCTGGACCCCGGCGCGATGCTTCCCCTCTCAGTCCTCCCACGATGCACCAAGCCCTGTCTGGACCCTGGTGTGGGAGCCCTCGACCCTGGAGAGGCGTTGACGTCTGGTTCCGGCTCGGCAGTCCTCCCGCGATGCACCAACTCCTGTCTGGACCCTGGTGTGGGAGGCCCCGATCCTGGAGAGGGGTTGACGTCTGGTTCCGGCTCGGACCCCGGTGGAGCAGATGGCTCCGGCATGGAGGAAGAGTAGACGACCGGACCCGGACTGGGCACCGGTGAAGTGGACTGCCCCGGCTCTGGTAGGGAGCAGATAACCGGCACCGGAGTGGAGCAGAGGACCCTCGCTGGAGGTCTGGTGCGTGGCGCTGGAAAAGGCCGTACCGGACTGGAGACACGCACCAAAGGTCTGGTGCGAGGAGCAGGCACGGGCCGTACCGGACTGGAAACACGCACCACTGGTTTGGTGCGAGGAGCAGGCACGGGCCGTACAGGACTGGAGACACGCACCACTGGTTTGGTGCGAGGAGCAGGTACGGGCCTTACCGGACTGGAAACACGCACCAAAGGTCTGGTGCGAGGAGCAGGCACGGGCCGTACCGGACTGGAGACACGCACCACTGGTTTGGTGCGAGGAGCAGGTACGGGCCGTACACGACTGGAGACACGCACCACTGGTTTGGTGCGAGGAACAGGTATGGGGCGCACCGGGCTGGCGACACGCACCACTGGTTTAGTGCGAGGAGCAGGCACGGGCCTTACCAGGCTAGGGACATGCACCACTGGTTTGGTGCGAGGAGCAGGTATTGGCCGTACAGGACTGGAGACACGCACCACTGGTTTGGTGCGAGGAGCAGGAACGGGCCGTACCTGACTGGAGACACGCACCACTGGTTTATAATAATAATATAATAATAATAATAATAATAATAATAATAATAATAATAATAATATAATAATATGCCATTTAGCAGACGCTTTTATCCAAAGCGACTTACAGTCATGCGTGCATACATTTTTGTGTATGGGTGGTCCCGGGGATTGGTTTGGTGCGAGGAGCAGGCACAACCCCTCCTGGCTGAACGCTCATTTTAGCCCGGCAAGAGCGGGGCGCGGGCACCAAGAGCACCGGGCTGTGAATGCGCACTGGAGATACAGTGCGTATCACAGCATAACAGGGTGCCTGTATGGTCCCACGATCCTTAACGCGAGTGCGGGGAGTTGGCTCTACTCTGAAACCTGGCTCCGCCAGCCTCTGCTCTAAGGACTGCGTTCTCTTTTGCTGTAGGGTTAACTCCTCTCTCAGCTCCTCCTGTTGTCTGGCCAGCTCCTCTCTCCGTGCATCCACTGACTCCTTCTCCCTGTGGGCCTCCTGCAGCGCCTCCCTCTGAAGAGAGCTCTCCTGCTCTCTCTTAGCTAACAGCCCCCTTGAGGTAGTTATCTCCTCTCTCAGAGTGCTGAGCTGCATGTCTTGGAGGGCCTCTATAATAGCGGCCTCCTCTTCCTCCACAGTCAGCCCTTTCAGGGCTTCCTTCTGCGGCGTGTGCCCCCCCCCCAAAAAAACGTATTGGGGCTGCCTCTCGTGCTTCCTTCGCGGTCGGCACCGTTGGTGTCGCCGTTGATCCTCTCCTGCCTGGGCTTCTTCCTTCGCCCAGGGTCCTTTACCAGCTAATATCTCCTCCCATGTCCAAAATGACTTCCCCACCTGTGTCCATGGTGTCTGCTCCTCCTGGCCACGCTGTTTGGTCCGTTGGTGGTGGGATCTTCTGTCATGTTCGTTGTATAAAGGATTGGACCAAGGTGCAGCGTGGTATGCGTACATAGTCGTTTATTCTAATAAACACAGACAAAACAACAAAATCCAACCGAACGTGAAGTTCAAGAGGCTAAACATCAAAACAAGCCAAACAGAATCGGAATCAGAAACAAGATCCCACAACTAAAGGTAGGCAAAATGGCTGCCTAAGTATGATCCTCAATCAGAGACAACGATCGACAGCTGCCTCTGATTGGGAACCACACCCGGCCAACATAGAAATATATAACATAGAATGTCAACATTCACACCCTGACCAAACTAACTAGAGAATAACAGGGTTCTCAAGGTCAGAGCGTGACAAGGAGATATCTTTACATGACATGTTTTTGATATTGTCGAGCCCTCAAACTAAATGTATGTTTTTGCACCCCCACTTTTTTTTATACCATAAAAGTATCATGATCCATTGGGTAATTTGTCATTTTCAATGATTAGTAATGTTTTGAGCTAGTCTATATTAAAATAGATTTGTCCATTTTATATATTATATACAGTTGAAGGAAAAAGGGGAGCACGGGGGTGGCAGCCTCATGCTGTGGGGGTGCTTTGCTGCAGGAGGGACTGGTGCACAAAATCGATGGCATCATGAGGAAGGAAAATTATGTGGATATATTGAAGCAACATCTCAAGACATCAGTCAGGAAGTTAAAGCTTGTTTGCAAATGGGTCTTCCAAATGGACAATGACCCCAAGCATACTTCCAAAGTTGTGGCAAAATGGCTTAAGAACAACAAAGTCAAGGTATTGGAGTGGCCATCACAAAGCCCTGACCTCAATCCTATAGAAAATGTGTGGGCAGAACTGAAAAAGCGTGTGCGAGCAAGGACGCCTACAAACCTGACTCAGTTACACCATCTCTGTCAGGAGGAATGGGCCAAAATTCACCCAACTTATTGTGGGAAACTTGTGGAAGGCTACCTGAAACGTTTGACCCAAGTTAAACAATTTAAAGGCAATGCTACCAAATACGAATTGAGTGTATGTAAACTTCTGACCCACTGGGAATGTGATGAAAGAAATAAAAGCTGAAATAAATCATTCTCTCTACTATTATTCTGACATTTCACATTCTTAAAATAAAGTGGTGATCCTAACTGACCTAAGACAGGGAATTTTTACTAGGATTAAATGTCAGGAATTGTGGAAAACTGAGTTTAAATGTATTTGGCTAAGGTGTATGTAAACTTCCGACTTCAACTGTAATAATTCACATTTTGCATTTTGCAACCCCTCCCCGGTTGCCTCAAGAGAAATGGTTATGCTGACTAGAAGGTTTTGCTTCCTTCCTGCGCCACTATTTTGGTTCAGTGCAGTTAGAAAGCACCAGGTTTATTGTTGTTTCATGTTCGATGTACTCAGGGTGTTATTACATTTAATTTGAGAGGAGTTCACCACGAGCACATTTTGTCATTTTACTTTCCCTGTAAGAACCATGATGAACACGGTCAGTCTCAATAGTCTTAGCTGTATCGCAGCCTCTGGGAGAATTGCTTAATATTATACTGCATCATTAAATATGTGAAATCGTTTTTTTCCGCCAAGCTGTTTACAGGCATTTAAAACCATTCTGCATTTTGCCATCTATTTTCTCAACATCAATCGGTTAAATCACATTGTTAAAATGTTTTCATTCAGTTACAAAAGTAACAGCCCTGGCTGAGCCCCATATGTGAGCACACTGTGGGTGTCTGTATGCACCTATGAAAAAGCACAGGATATTTGTACCTCGAAAAAACAGCTCTGCTTGGTAAGTAATATTGACCAAATAAGCTATTTCTACCCTCGTTGCATCGAACATGTATGCTGTTGAGACTAGTTTTAAACATTTACATGGCGACACTGTGACATTTGATATGTTGTGACATGTTGGAGGTATGAATGGGCATGAGTCCTCCAACATGTCACAGGGGGGTTTATACTGTAAAACTATTTGTTGGAATGTGCTTTTTTTTTTTTACTTTTTTGTCTTGAACATTACGTTAATTTGCTTTGACTCTAGTGTTCCATAGGCCTACATGGGCATTTGTGGGGCACAACAAAAAGGAAACTAAGCCAAGCATCACAGAGTTCTTCTTCCTAAATTCCCTTTACCCTCCATGTCTCACTCAAATCAAATCAAATCAAATTGTATTGGCCACATGTGCCGAATACAACAGGTGCAGACATTACAGTGAAATGCTTACTTACAGCCCTTAACCAACAGTGCATTTATTTTTAATAAAAAAGTAAAATAAAACAACAACAATAAAGTGTTGAGAAAAAAAGAGCAGAAGTAAAATAAAATAACAGTAGGGAGGCTATATATACAGGGGGGTACCGGTGCAGAGTCAATGTGCGTGGGCACCGGCTAGTTGAGGTAGTTGAAGTAATATGTATATTTGGGTAGAGTTAAAGTGACTATGCATAAATAATTAACAGAGTAGCAGCAGCGTAAAAAGATGGGGTGGGGGGGCAGTGCAAATAGTCTGAGTAGCCATGATTAGCTGTTCAGGAGTCTTATGGCTTGGGGGTAGAAGCTGTTGAGAAGTCTTTTGGACCTAGACTTGGCACTCCGGTACCGCTTGCCATGCAGTAGCAGAGAGAACAGTCTATGACTAGGGTGGCTGTAGTCTTTGACAATTTTGAGGGCCTTCCTCTGACACCGCCTTGTATAGAGGTCCTGGATGGCAGGAAGCTTGGCCCCAGTGATGTGCTGGGCCGTATGCACTACCCTCTGTAGTGCCTTGCGGTCGGAGGCCAAGCAGTTGCCATACCAGGCGGTGATGCAACCAGTCAGGATGCTCTCGATGGTGCAGCTGTATAATTTTTTGAGGACCCATGCCAAATCTTTTCAGTCTCCTGAGGGGGAATAGGCTTTGTCGTGCCCTCTTCACGACTGTCTTGGTGTGTTTGGACCATGATAGTTCGTTGGTGATGTGGACACCAGGGAACTTGAAGCTCTCAACCTGTTCCACTACAGCCCCGTCAATGAGAATGGGGGCGTGCTCAGTCCTCTTTTTTTTCCTGTAGTCCACAATCATCTCCTTTGTCTTGGTCACGTTGAGGGAGAGGTTGTTATCCTGGCACCACACGGCCAGGTCTCTGACCTCCTCCTTATAGGCTGTCTCATCGTTGTGATCAGGCCTACCACTGTTGTTGTGTTCTGACCGCTCCCTCTACACAGTGCCGGCCCTGGACGATCTGCTGCCCTAGGTAAGACAAAAATCTGCCGTCCCCATATTTCTCAATGTCCAACCAGAGTGTCTTGTTTGCAACGCTGTTTGCAAATAATTACATCATAGACATCCTTATGAATCTAAGCATGGCACTTTCAAAAGGTACCTTTCCACCCAGACAGAGGCTCTACCGATGCAGAAAAATGTAATCTTCAACTGCTGGCTACTTGTCTGTTGTATAACCCAACAACAGAAGTGCTTCCCTAAAAGCTGCCTGGGTTTAAACAAACAGCTTCTATTTTCAGAAAGAGAAAAGCTCAATTAATAGGGACAGAATAGCAAAGTCCTTTTTTTTTATCTCCTCAAATATTATAGGCTGCAGCTCAGCTTCAGAATGTCATAGAGAGGAATCAATATATCCCCATATGCATCGGAGTCACGTCTTTCGTGGGCACTTTAGAGCTTATTTCTATCATAAGGCATCACCGAGTTAAGCATCATTATAGAACGCTTGATATAATTTGGATACGTTTTATGCATTTATTTCAAAATATAAAGCAAACAATAGATATCCTTTTTGCCCTTTTCTTTAACAAAGGATATGTGATACCCTCACGGAATTCGAGCCCTGGTTTTAACCAAACACACCAAGCCCTTCCCTGGCACGGAGGTATTTAATCAGTGCATGCGACAGTATTGGAGTATTTAGCTATACCGACATCTATGGATAGCATAATTGTGTCTGTCAAACAGGAGGTCCCTTACCAGGCAGAAGGGAATTTTACTTTAACCCCTGCATCGGAGAGTTACAATGTTGCTATCACTTTGCAGCCAACTACATATAGTAGGAAACCAAGTTTCTTATTAATAATATGCCACCTGTTATCCCACATGGCATGATCCTATAATTGTTACAATTACAATAAAAATAACACTATTATATAACATATTTAACATATATTTTAATATTCCTGTAGAACTGTAAAAAAGAGTGAGATCATTTGAGATTTAGAAACAAGTGCTTTCAGAGATGCATGTTGGGCCTCGTTTCGCTGGAGCAGTGTAAAATAAGCTTTATGTCAATGACCCAGCCTTAACGAATTTTGTTTATTTACATAGCGAATTAGATTTTCCAACATCAGTTTCAGCATTTATTTATTTAGTCTCCGCCTAGAGTGGCCTCTTTCCTCTGCAGTCAGCAATGTTTTCTCTCGGTAGCTGTCAATGGTCCTGAAATCAAATAATCTGAAAGAGACAGAGAGAGGGGAGAGAAAGAGGGGGAGAGAGAGAGATTGGAAGAGAGTGAGAGAGTAAAATAAGGATGTAGTCTATTTAAATAAAAAAAATACAAAGTAAACAGGTGATAGATAATTGAGTAATCTTACAAATTAATGCGAGTGTATGATCAACGCTTACCTTTTATTCAAAGACAAGTTGACTCACCTTGCCTTCCTGGCAGCAAAAGCATGCACTGCTTGTTGGAGGTTGATTTTGTAAGACAACTCGTGCTCAATTGATATGGTGGCAAGTCCATTCAGTCTCTCTTGACTCATAGTAGAGTGCAGGTAGTTTTTGATGAATTTGAGCTTGGAGAATGTGCGCTCTCCACTTGCCACTGTCACCGGGAGTGTGAGAAGAACTCTCAGGGCAACAAAGCATTGGGATACAAGGAGGCCATTTGGTGTCTGGATATGTACTCCAGTGCGTCGAGTGGTTTTGCCTCACTGTCCATTCTCCAGCTCAAGACTTTGAGCTCCTTACACAGATCTTTTGCGTCGATGTCACTGGAATACCCGTACGTAAGGGCCCTCTCCAGTGTTGCGCAGTCCCTGGTAAGTGCTGCAGTGTCCATGTCCTTGATGGTGGGGATGTTGTACAGGATGCTGAAAATACTGCTGTGCTCTTCAAGCTGCGTAAAGCGCTTGTTGACGGACTGGATAGCAAAATCAAGAATCTGATTAATTAAAAGTACTTTGAATTTCTGCTGAGGGCCAGTCACAGGCTCATCCTCTCCCTCGTAGCCAAACAGACTCCTCTTCTTCCTGGGACGGACCGTGGGCTGCACTGGGAAACATGGCTCAATACCTATCTCCTCTGCCAACTATTTTGCGCTTGCTAAAGCGCCAGCGAAAGCTGCATCGGAGTGGTAGTCTTGGAGGAATACCCTGGTTGAGTTCAGTTGAGCCACTGCTAGTGAAAGGTTAAAAATCACTGCCTGCAAACTCTTACTGGTGATGTTCACTTCGAACTAGATGTCTTACCAAATGACCACTGCGCACATGAAGCCAAAGTTGTTCATCATGGCGGCAATGCTGTTTGCCTCCAACTTTGTTTTAGCACCACAGCTGCCTGTGACCTTGGTGTCGGTGGCGATCGACAACAGGGCATCATAAATCTCCCCAAGTTGGTAACGCACGGGTTTTACAGCCTCCACTCGGCTCTTCCATCTCATGGCGCTGAGGGGTTTCACTGTGAGTCCATCTTTTACGTGCTCTTTCAACATGTCCCAGCGGTGTGTAGATCTGGATAAAAATGTATAAATCTCTTGGATGGTTAAAAAACTCAGCCGCCTCCAAGCAACACGATGCTGCATCAGAGAGAACCAGGTTCAGCGAGCACGCGCTGCATGGCACAAAAAAGGCCCTCGGATTGATATCTTGCACTCTCTTTTGAACTCCGCTGTGCCTCCCCCGCACATTCGCCCCGTTGTCATACCCCTGCCCTCTCATGTCCATGATGGCGATGCCATGTTTCTGTAGTTTAGAGATGAGCAACTCGGTCATGCCCGCCCCCGTTGCGTCAAGGAGTTCACTAAACTCTAGGAAGTGCTCTCTCGTGCGCACTGACCCATCATCCTCGGTTGAAACTGAACGCACCACCATGGTCATCTGCTCTGTTTTTGTCTTGTCTGGTGTGCAGTCCAAAATTATAGAAACATATTTGGCTGCTTTTAGATCACTGCACACTGTCTGCTGGATCTCTTGTGCCAGCATGTCAATTATTTCGTTCTGGATTATTTTACCAAGGTAGTGCACATGTGTTTCTTTGGACTGTACTCTCCTTATATGCTCCTTCATGATTCCATTAAAAGATACCCAGCATTTCCACAAACATCAGAAAGTTCCCATTATTAGGCTCGTCCAGACTATCGGTGGTCCCATGTAACGTAATGTTCTGGGTGGCCATTACGCGTATCAGGGCTATGAGCCTCTGCAGCACCTGCTGCCAGTGGAGAGTCTCTCCGTCAATAGCCCGTTGGGCTTGGGCATCGATAGTTTGCTTGGACACCAGCCGGATCTCCAGCTCCTTCCACCTTTGGAAACTATCTAGGTGGTCATGCGACTTCTCATGCGAGCTGAGGAGGTGGCACAAATTATTCCAGTCCCTGGTTCCATCCCTGACCAGCGCAGATTTGCACTCGTGTGAAAGAAGTTTGCAGCAAAAACAGAAGGCTGCATCGTTTTCCTTGGAATAGACAAGCCATGGTCTCTCCACTCTCTCCCCGTTCGCCATCCTTCTATTGTAGTGGGCAACGGAAAACTTTCGTTGCCTCTAATCTCTTGCGAAATTCCCGTCTTTATCCTGATGTGGCCCAGCCTGCACTAACATATCCCGTAAAGATCCATTCATATATTTTGGCCACTCACTGGGATCTTTTATGTTTTTTGTCTGGGAGTTGGATATAGCAGCAGCACCACCACTGTCATCAGGGACGGGGAGCGACGAATCTGAGTCCAGGAATGCTTGTAGGTGTGGCTAGGCCTGGTACATACCACCTGTTCTTGTCCAACAAGAGAGCTGTCATCATCAGTGGAAGTGCATGGCGCGGACTGCTAGAATCGGTGAACGGGGGCTTGTTGTTCTCGGCGAATGAATGGTCTGTCCTCTGAGGCTTGTCATTCTCCACGCTGGCTGATGGACATTGCTGCACGCTAATAAATGTCAGCAGCAAATTTATTTGGTTTAGAGATTGTGCCTCTTTACTCATTCGTTTAAAAAAAATATTCGCTTCCTGATAGTTTTTGTCTCTTTGACATAGTAGCAAATTGTTTCAAATCTCTATAGCTTACTTTTAGCTAAGATTATGTCCACTAGTAGTAGCTAGCTAACATTAACAGGCTAGGTTAGGCTACTGCCTTAATCTCTAATCGTCTTCATCATACACAAACATAAAAAACAAAACAATCATTTAATTGGCAGATTCATTTTTATTAATATTGTCCGGGGGTATCGTTGGACGGGGCCACAGTGTCCCCCGACCCACCCCGTCTCAGTTTCCAGTATCTATGCTGCAATAGTCTATGTGCTGGGGGGCAGGGTCAGTCTGTTATATCTGGTGTAATTCTCCTGTCTTATCTGGTGTCCTGTGTGAATTTCAGTATGCTCCCTCTAATTCTCTCTCTCTCCCTCTCTCTCTTTCCTCCCTGATGACCTGAACCCTAGGATCATGTCTCAGGACTACCTGGCCTGATGACTCCTGGCTGTCCCCAGACCACCTGGTTGTGCTGCTGCTCCAGTTTCAACTTTTCTACCTGCGGCTAGGGAACCTGACCTGTTCACCAGATGTGCTACCTTGTCCCGGACCTGCTGTTTACGACTCTCTCTACCGCACCTGCTGTCTCAACCTCTGAATGCTCGGCTATGAAAAGCCAACTGACATTTACTCCTGAGGTACTGACCTGTTGCGCCCTCTACAACCACAGATTATTATTTGACCCTGCTGGTCATCCATGAACGTTTGAACATCTTGAAGAACAATCTGGCCTTAAATGGCCATGTACTCTTATAATCTCCACCCGGCACAGCCAGAAGAGGACTGGCCAACCCTCAGAGCCTGTTTCCTCTCTAGGTTACTTCCAGGTTCCTGCCTTTCTATGGAGTTTTTCCTAGCCACCGTGCCTCTACATCTGCATTGCTTGCTGTTTGGGGTTTTAGACTGGGTTTCTGTATAGCACTTTGTGACATCTGCTGATGTAAAAATCACAACGTGATCCACCCCTCCTGGGGACAGCATGGAAGAGCACTTACCAGTAAGCCAGAGGCAGAGAATCCCAGTGGAGAGAGGGGAGCCGGCCAGGCAGAAACAGCAAGGGCGGTTCGTCACTCCAGTGCCTTGCCATTCACCTTCGCACCCCTGGGCCAGACTACATTCAATCATAGGACCTACTGAAGAGATGAGTCTTCAGTAAAAAGGTTGAGACCGAGTCTGCGTCTCTCAAAATTGAGCTCTATAGGAGAAAGCCCTGTCTCCAGATGTTTGCTTAGACATTTTTTGGGACAATAAGGAGGCCTGCGTCTTGTGACTGTAGCATATGTGTAGGAATGTACGGCAGGACCAAATCAGAGAGATAGGTAGGAGCAAGTCCATGTAATGCTTTGTAGATTAGCAGTAAAACCTAGCATTGGAGTAATATGATACAATTTTATGTAGGGCTTTATCCAGGTAGTTGGCGAGTATAGTATTGCAGTAGTCTCATCTAGAAGTGACAAAAGCATGGATTAGCTTTTCTGCATCATTTTTGGACAAAATGTTTCAGATTTTTGCAATGTTACGAAGATGGAAAAAAGCTGCCCTCCAAATATTCTTGATAAATTAATCAAAAGAGAGATCAGGGTCCAGAGTAATGCCGAGGTCCTTCACAGTTTTATTTGAGACGACTGTACAACCATCAAGATTAATTGTCAGATCAAACAGCAGATCTCTTTGTTTCTTGGGACCTAGAACTAGCATCTCTGTTTTGTCCGAGTTTAAAAGTTAAACATTTGCCGTAAACCACTTCCTTATGTCTGAAACACAGGCTTCCAGGGTAGGCAATTTTGGTCCTTCACCGTGTTTCATCTAAATGTACAGCTGTGTGTCGTCCGCATAGCAGTGAAAGTTGACATTGTGTTTCCGAATTACATCACCAAGAGGTAGAATATATAGTGAAAACAATAGTGGTCCTAAAACGGAACCTTGAGGAACACTGAAATGTACCATTGAGGACAAACCATCCACAGAGACAAACTGATATCTTTCCGAGATACAGTGGGGAAAAAAAGTATTTAGTCAGCCACCAATTGTGCAAGTTCTCCCACTTAAAAAGATGAGAGAGTCCTGTAATTTTCATCATAGGTACACGTCAACTATGACAGACAAAATGAGAAAAAGAAATCCAGAAAATCACATTGTAGGATTTTTAATGAATTTATTTTCAAATTATGGTGGAAAATAAGTATTTGGTCAATAACAAAAGTTTCTCAATACTTTGTTATATACCCTTTGTTGGTAATGACACAGGTCAAACGTTTTCTGTAAGTCTTCACAAGGTTTTCACACACTGTTGCTGGTATTTTGGCCCATTCCTCCATGCAGATCTCCTCTAGAGCAGTGATGTTTTGGGGCTGTCGCTGGGCAACACAGACTTTCAACTCCCTCCAAAGATGTTCTATGGGGTTGAGATCTGGAGACTGGCTAGGCACTCCAGGACCTTGAAATGATTCTTACGAAGCCACTCCTTCGTTGCCCGGGCGGTGAGTTTGGGATCATTGTCATGCTGAAAGACTCAGCCACGTTTCATCTTCAATGCCCTTGCTGATGGAAGGAGGTTTTCACTCAAAATCTCACGATACATGGCCCCATTCATTCTTTCCTTTACACGGATCAGACGTCCTGGTCCCTTTGCAGAAAAACAGCCCCAAAGCATGATGTTTCCACCCCCATGCTTCACAGTAGGTATGGTGTTCTTTGGATGCAACTCAGCATTCTTTGTCCTCCAGACACAACGAGTTGAGTTTTTACCAAAAAGTTATATTTTGGTTTCATCTGACCATATGACATTCTCCCAATCCTCTTCTGGATCATCCAAATGCACTCTAGCAAACTTCAGACGGGCCTGGACAGACGGGCCTTTGAGTCCCTGGTGGCGTAGTGTGTTACTGATGGTAGGCTTTGTTACTTTGGTCCCAGCTCTCTGCAGGTCATTCACTAGGTCCCCCCGTGTGGTTCTGGGATTTTTGCTCACCGTTCTTGTGATCATTTTGACCCCACGGGGTGAGATCTTGCGTGGAGCCCCAGATCGAGGGAGATTATCAGTGGTCTTGTATGTCTTCCATTTCCTAATAATTGCTCCCACAGTTGATTTCTTCAAACCAAGCTGCCTTACCTATTGCAGATTCAGTCTTCCCAGCCTGGTGCAGGTCTACAATTTTGTTTCTGGTGTCCTTTGACAGCTCTTTGGTCTTGGCCATAGTGGAGTTTGGAGTGTGACTGTTTGAGGTTGTGGACAGGTGTCTTTTATACTGATAACAAGTTCAAACAGGTGCCATTAATACAGGTAACGAGTGGAGGACAGAGGAGCCTCTTAAATAAGAAGTTACAGGTCTGTGAGAGCCAGAAATCTTGCTTGTTTGTAGGTGACCAAATACTTATTTTCCACCATAATTTGCAAATAAATTCATAAAAAATCCTACAATGTGATTTTCTGGATTTGTTTTCCTCCATTTGTCTGTCATAGTTGACGTGTACCTATGATGAAAATTACAGGCCTCTCTCATCTTTTTAAGTGGGAGAACTTGCACAATTGGTGGCTGACTAAATACTTTTTTCCCCCACTGTATATAAGATCTAAACCAGGCAAGAACTTGTCCGTGTAGACCAATTAGGGTTTCCAATCTCTCCCAAATAATGTGGTGATCGATGGTGTCAAAAGCAGCACTAAGGTCTAGGAGCACGAGGATAGATGCAGAGCCTTGGCCTGACGCCATTAAAAGGTAATTTACCACCTTCACGAGTGCAGTCTCAGTACTATGATGGGGTCTAAAACCAGACAGCGTTTCGTATACATTATTTGTCTTCAGGAAGGCAGTGAGTTGCTGCGCAACAGCTTTTCCTAACGGTTTTGAGAGGAAAGAAAGGTTCAATATAGGCTGATCGTTTTTACATTTTCCGGGTCAAGGTTTGGCTTTTTCAGGAGAGGCTTTATTACTGCCACTTCTAGTGAGTTTGGAAAACATCCGGAGGATAGGGAGCCGTTTATTATGTTCAACATATGAGGGTCAAGCACAGGAAGTAGTTCTTTTAGTAGTTTAGTTGGAATAGGGTCCAGTCGGCAGCTGGAAGGTTTAGAGGCTATTTTTGTTAATGTGTCGAGAGATACAGGAGTGTCTCCCATCCTAGGTCCTGGCAATCCTGTGCAGACTCAGGACAACTAAGTCCGTAATTTGCTTTCTAATGATCATGATCTCTTCGTAGAAGATGTTCATGAATTCATCACCACTGAAGTGAAGGCAATCTTCACTTGGGGAATGTTGCTTTTTAGTTAGCTTTGCGACAGTATCAAAAATACATGATGGATTGTTTTTATTCTCCTATCTGCGGCAGCTGTCCCCAAAACGAAGACAGTTCTGCCATGTTGTTCTGCGGAAGTTAGTCGAGGGAGGCCCCGCTCTCTCGCTTCCCCAGATGTTTAGTTAATTTCATTCCGATCTCTTTTGCATTATTGTAGCCTTTTCTGTAGCCTGTCAACTTGTCTATCCCTGTTCTCTCCTCTCTGCACAGGCCATACAAACGCTTCACACCGCGTGGCTGCTACCACTCTAATCTGGTGGTCCCTGCGCGCACGACCCACGTGGAGTTCCAGGTCTCCGGCAGCCTCTGGAACTGCCGTTCTACGGCCAACAAGGCAGAGTTCATCTCAGCCTATGCTACACTCCAGTCTCTCGACTTCTTGGCGCTGACGGATACATGGATTACCACAGAAAACACTGCTACTCCTACTGCTCTTTCCTCGTCTGATCATGTGTTCTCGCATACCCCGAGAGCATCTGGTCAGCGTGGCGGTGGCACAGGAATCCTCATCTCTCCCAAGTGGACGTTCTCTCTTTTCCCCCTGACCCATCTGTCTATCTCCTCATTTGAATTCCATGCTGTCACAGTCACTAGCCCATTCAAGCTTAACATCCTTGTCATTTATCGCCCTCCAGGATCCCTTGGAGAGTTCATCAATGAGCTTGACGCCTTGATAAATTCCTTTCCTGAGAATGGCTCATCCCTCACAGTTCTGGGTGACTTTAACCTGCCGACGTCTGCCTTCAACTAATTTCTCTCTGCCTCCTTCTTTCCACTCCTTTCCTCTTTTGACCTCACCCTCTCACCGTCCCCCCCTACTCACAAGGCAGGCAATACGCTTGACCTCATCTTTACTAGATGCTGTTCTTCTATTAATCTCACTGCAACTCCCCTCCAATTCTCCGACCACTACTTTGTATCCTTTTCTCTCTCGCTCTCCTCCAACACTACTCACTCTGCCCCTACTCAGATGGTAATGCGCCGTCGCAACCTTCGCTCTCTCTCTCCCGCTACTCTCTCCTCTTCCATCCTATCATCTCTTCCCTCTGCTAAATCCTTCTCCCTCCGGTCTCCTGATTCTGCCTCCTCGACCCTCCTCTCCTCCCTTTCTGTATCTTTTGACTCTCTATGTCCCCTATCCTCCCGGTCGGCTCGGTCCTCCCCTCCTGCTCTGTCGCTTGACGACTCATTGCGAGCTCACAGCCGAGCGGAAATGGAGGAAAACTAGACTCCCTGCGGACCTGTCATCTTTTCACTCCCTTCTCTCTACTTTTTCTTCCTCTGTTTCTGCTGCTAAATCCACTTTCTACCACTCTAAATGTCAAGCCTCTGCCTCTAACCATAGGAAGCTCTTTGCCACCTTCTCCTCCCTGCTAAATCCTCCTCCTCCTCCCCCTCCCTCCTCCCTCTCTGTGGATGACTTCGTCAACCATTTTGAAAAGGTTGACGACATCCGATCCTCATTTATTAAGTCAAATGACACCGCTGGTCCTGCTCACACTGCCCTACCCTATGCTTTGACTTCTTTCTCCCCTCTCTTTCCAGATGAAATCTTGCGACTTGTGACGGCCGGCCGCCCAACAACCTGCCCGCTTGACCCTATCCCCTCCTCTCTTCTCCAGACCATTTCCAGAGACCTTCTCCCTTACCTCACCTCGCTCATCAACTCATCCTTGACCGCTGGCTATGTCCCTTCCGTCTTCAAGAGGGCGAGAGTTGCACCCATCCTCAAAAAACCTACACTCGATCCCTCCGATGTCAACAACTACAGACCAGTATCCCTTCTTTCTTTTCTCTCCAAAACTCTTGAGCGTGCCGTCTCTAGCCAACTCTCTTGCTATCTCTCTGTGAGAGCCAGAAATCTTGCTTGTTTGTAGGTGACCAAATGCTTATTTCCCACCATAATTTGCAAATAAATTCATTAAAAATCCTACAATGTGAATTTCTGGATTTTTTTCTCAATTTGTCTGTCATAGTTGACGTGTACCTATGATGAAAATTACAGGCCTCTCTCATCTTTTTAAGTGGGAGAACTTGCACAATTGGTGGCTGACTAAATACTTTTTTTCCCCCACTGTAAATGTAAATTCATGAGCTGATCTGCGTCTGTATAATCATCAACTCGATTTTACCAAATGGGAGATATTCTGTCATTCGTTGGAGGTTATCTAGCAAGTTTAGCAACTTTGGTCATTTTACTTTAGTTTGACTGCTGTTACAAAATGTGTATGATTTGACAACTCTATAGCCTACTCCGTGTGCGGGCTGTGCGTCCTGAGCGTGCTCTGTATCGAGAGACCCTAGGCCTACTGCTGAAATGCGCTGAAGTTATTGAGGAATATATAAAGGTCGGAATTTATGAATGGTTTTGCAATTCACAACAATGTTATTGGCGATCAAAGTTACTCTATCATTACTAAATATCTGTTTAACTTTCTGTCAAATCTTTACATAGTGGCGCAGCCAAGCTGGCAATGTGGTGCAGCGACAATCTTATTTTGGGAGAACCCTGGCATAGTGACCTTTTTTTTTTTTTTTTACGCTTTAAATGGGCACTTCCGTTTTTTTAGGGATTTCCTGGGACTCAGGATAAATATGAATTATGCCCGGTATTGAAACTTGGTACATTTTCAGGTACATTTTAAGCCCTAGAACTGACACTATATACATGTCTATATGTGGTCATGGCCTGGGTCATAAGGTTCATATTCCTAAGTGTATGGGTCGCTGCTCCTTTTACGCAAAAAAGCAATATTCTATAATAATATATGCTATTTAGCAGATGTTTTTATCCAAAGTGACTTAGACCATTCCTCCATACATAATCTTTCCAGATCCTTGATATCCTAAGGTCGGCTCTTATGGACTGCCCTCTTCAATTCAAATCACAGGTTTTCAATGGGATTCAAGTCCGGAGACTGAGATGGACATTGCAAAATGTTGAATTAGTGTTCAATTAACAATTTTTTTGTGGATTTTGATTGAGTTATTCTCTTCCTGGAAGATCCACTTGCGGCCAAGTGTCAGCCTCCTGGCAGAGGCAACCAGGTTTTTGGTGAAAATGTCCTGGTACTTGGTAAAGTCCATGATGTCGTTGACCTTAACAAGGACCCCAGGACCAGTAGAAGCAAAATAGCCCCATAACATCAAAGATCCACCACCATAGTTTGCTGTAGGTATGAGGTACTTTTCTGCATTTGTTTCTGTTTTTCAAAGCCAAACCCACCACGGGTGTCCATGACCAAAGAGCTCTATTTTCATGTCATCTGACCATATCTTCGGTTCCAATCCAAGTGCCAATGTCGTTTATCAAACTCCAGGCGGTGCTATGGTCAGATTACATGAAAATAGAAGATTTGTCCATTGTATTTCAAGATTTTTTAGATAAATAACTTGTTGGATGTTGTAAAACTCTGATGTATTATACTTGTCATTCATGTTAGCATGTATTGTGATGGTTTATTTGAACTTCTGTCCAGTAACTGTAACTTTATGGACATTTAGCATTTCGCCACAGTTAGCTATACTAGCTGGCTAGCTCCGTCCACCGTGTAGTATGGGTGATGCTAGCTATGCTAACGCTAGCATGGACATGAAAACTGAAATATATTTTTATCTCATGATATCAAGATCCTGTGTCATAACTGCAGTTAGCTTGATAATTTCACCAAGACACTGTGTGTGTTTTCCCAGGTATGTCACTCAGTAATAATTACATATTACATATGTCACTATAGTGAGGCATGGAGAGGAACTGGCCTCTGCTGCTGCTCAGTGACTGATCAACACTAATGAAGTCCAGAAGAATCTTTAGAAATCAAACTGTTAGATCTATCGGTTTTAACTTGGTACCTCCCCGTTACATGAATTAAGAAGAAATAGTATACTGTCTCTAGCTACCTGTATTAGTGTGACTAAAAAAGGTCAGAGAAATTAACATTACAAGATTTTACAGTACATAATCCACTCTCATATCCACATAATATTATGTCACTCTTGGAGCCTATGAATTTAAAACATACACTATATACACTACTGGTCAAAAGTCTACATAAAATAGCTCTATTTGGTAAAAGACCAAGTCCATATTATGGCAAGAACAGCTCAAATAATATATGATGAAACTGGCTCTCACAAGAACTGCCACAGGAATGGAAGACCCAGAGTTACCTCTGCTGCAGAGGATAAATTCATTAGAGTTATTAGCCTCAGAAATTGCAGCCCAAATAAATGCTTCACAGAGTTCAAGTAACAGACACATTTCAACATCAACTGTTCAGAGGAGACTGTGTGAATCAGGCCTTCATGGTTGAATTGCTGCAAAGAAACCACTACTAAAGGACACCAATAATAAGAAGAGAAGTGGAAATGCGTCCTTTGGTCTGGAGTTTTTGGTTCCAACCGCCGTGTCTTTGTGAGTCGCGGTGTGGGTGAACGGATGATGTCTGCATGTGTATTTCCCACCATAAAGCATGGAGGAGGAGGTGTTATGGTGTGGGGGTGCTTTGCTGGTGACACTGTCTGTGATTTATTTAGAATTCAAGGCACACTTAACCAGCATGGCTACCACAGCATTCTGCAGCAATACGCCATCCCATCTGGTTTGGGCTTAGTGGGACTATAATTTGTTTTTCAACAGGACAATGACCCAACACACCTCCAGGCTGTGTAAGGGCTATTTTACCTAGAAGGAGAGTGATGGAGCGCTGCATCAGATGACATGGCCTCCACAATCCCCCGACCGCAACCAAATTGAGATGGTTTGGGATGAGTCGGACCGCAGAGTGAAGGAAAATCAGCCAACAAGTGCTCAGCATATGTGGGAACTCCTTCAAGACTGTTGGAAAAGCATTCCAGGTGAAGCTGGTTGAGAGAATACCAAGAGTGTGCAAAGCTGTCATCAAGGCAAAGGGTGGTATTTGAAGAATCTCAAATATAAAATATATTTGGTTACTACATGATTCCATCTGTGCTATTTCACAGTTTTGATGTCTTCACTATTATTCTACAATGTAGAAAATAGTAAAAATAAAGAAAAACCCTTGAATGAGTAGGTGTTCTAAATCTTTTGACCGATAGTGTATACAAAAGTATGTGGACACCCCTTCAAATTAGTGGATTCGGCTATTTCAGCCACACCCATTGCTGACAGGTGTATAAAATCGAGCACACAGACATGCAATCTCCATAAACAAACATTGGCAATAGAATGGGATTACTGAAGAGCTCAGTAACTTTCAACGTGGCACTGTCATAGCTCAGTTGGCACCGTCATAGCCCTTGTAGCTCAGTTGGTAGAGCATGGCGCTTGCAACGCCAAGGTTGTGGATTCTTTTCCCACGGGGGGCCAGTATGAAAAAAAATAATGTATGCACTCACTAACTGTAAGTCGCTCTGGATAAGAGTGTCTGCTAAATGACTAAAATGTAAAATGTCATAGGATGCCACCTTTCCAACAAGTCAGTTGGTAAAATGTCTGCCCTGTTAGAGCTGCCCCGGTCATCTGTAAGTGGTGTTATTGTGAAGTGGAAACGTCTAGGAGCAACAACGGCTCAGCCGCGAAGGGGTAGGCCACACACGTTCACAGAACGGGACCGCCGAGTGCTGAAGCGCGTAGCCTGTAAAAATCGTCTGTCCTCGGTTGGAACACTGAGTTCCAAACTGCCTCTGGAAGCAACGTCAGCACAAGAACTGTTAGTCGGGAGCTTCATGAAATGGGTTTCTATGGCCGAGCAGCCCCACACAAGCCTCGGCTGTACACGCCAAGAGTTGGCTGGAGTGGTGTTAAGCTCGCCGCCATTGAACTCTGGAGCAGTGGAAACACGTTCTCTGGAGTGATGAATCACACTTCACCATCTGGCAGTCCGACGAATCTGGGTTTGGCGGATACCAGGAGAACGCTACCTGCCCGAATGCATAGTGCCAACTGTAAAGTTTGGTGGAGGAGGAATAATGGTCTGGGGCTGTTTTTCATGGTTCGGGCTCGGCCCCTTACTTCCAGTGAAGGGAATTCTTAACGCTACAGCATACAATGACATTCTGGACGATTCTGTGCTTTCAACTTTGTGGCAACAGTTTGGGGATGGCCCTTTCCTGTTTCAGCATGACAAATGCCCCCGTGCACAAAGCAAGGTCAATACAGAAATAGTTTGTCGAGATCTGTGTGGAAGAACTTGACTGGCCTGCACAGAGCCCTGACCTCAACCTCATTGAAAACCTATGGGATGAAATGAAACACCGACTGCGAGCGAGGCCTAATCGCCCAACATCAGTGCCCGACCTCACTAATGCTCTTGTGGCTGAATGGAAGCAAGTCCCCGCAGCAATGTTCCAACATCTAGTGGAAAGCCTTCCCAGAAGAGTGGAGGCTGTTATAGCAGCAAAGGGGGGACCAACTCTATGTTAATGCCCATGATTTTTGAATGAGATGTTCAACGAGCAGGTGTCCACATACTTTTGGTAATGTAGTGTAATTGCTGAGTGATCATTGGCAGTGCTTAATTTCATGGTTCTCAGTCAAACAGTCACAACGCTTTATTCCCCAGCAAAAATTAAATTCTCTCTCTCTCTCTCTCTCTCTCTCTCTCTCTCTCTCTCTCTCTCTCTCTCTCTCTCTCTCTCTAGATATTTGTAGTAACATCTGTGGTGGTGCTGGTACACCTGCCAAACCAACTGGTGTAATTAATGACAACACTGTATCCAGCCAGCCACTGGTATTGTAATCAAGACAAATTATCTTTGTAGGCGGGTGTAACAATGGTCAAACGGACTGAGACAGGACACAGGAGGACTCTATTTCTAACTCTTGATTGCTTTATTTCTGGAGACACACTGGGAAGATGCATATATACACACACACACACACACACACACACACACACACACACACACACACACACACACACACACACACACACAGTACCTTGGTGAAGTTCTCTAGTTAACTGTAGTTATGACACAGGATCTCCAGCAAAGGTCAAATAAACTTTAATGAGGTACAATAATACACATAATATTGTTCTCAATTACATAAAAAATGCTACAATTTAATATAGCTGTGATCGTTTAGTTTTACAATAGTGCAGCATCTAAATCATTCACAATGTTCCACAATAACAACATTTTCTATTTTCTGAAAATAACCAGCATTCTAAAAGTGATCCCGGAATGCATACAATTCTACAAAAACAAAATAACACTGTCAGCACACCATTCTAGGTTTACAGCAAGCAAACTAATAGCTGGCTAGCTAATAGCTTGCTGACAGAATACATTTAAGATGAAAATATACAGAAAAATACTTGGGAAGACACACAGCGTGTCTTGGTGAAATTCTCTTGGTAACTGCAGTTATGACACAGGATCTGGATATCACGAAATCAAAACATATTTCACCCTTCACAGAGTCCATGCCTGCGTTAGCATAGCTAGCATAACCCAAACTACACAGTGGATGGAGCTAGCATCGCTAACTGTGGTGAAATGCTAAATGTCCATAAAGTCATAGTTACTGCACAGTAGTCCAAATAACCCATCACAATACATGGTTACATGGATGACAAGTATACTACATCAGAGTTTTTTTAATCAAAAAAATATCGAAATACAATGGACAGATTGGTACATGATACATACCTCCAGCAATTGTAAATGAAACTAAGCTGAAGATTGCAAAGACCAGGACGTAACCACATAACTGCAGTACCACATTACGCCAGTAGAGGCCACTCCTCTCATAACACATGAATAACATGAAAAACAAATAATTTTGGTGAAAGTCACTCAACTCAACAAGGACATTTCTAACCCTGGTACACGGGTGCTGGGTTCGACCTGCTTGTGATTACATGTCATATGTTTCAACACAGATTCACGCTCACGCTCACACACACACAACCAAACAATCATTCCCACGGGGGCCAGTATGAAAATAAAATAATGAATGCACTCACTAACTGTAAGTCGCTCTGGATAAGAGCGTCTGCTAAATGACTAAAATGTAAATGTAAAAATGTAATCATGCACGCACACACACAGAGGAAAACTATGATTGTGATTAATGTTCCAGTGCTGCAGCTACTTCCAGGTGCGGTTCTGACTGACAGATAGGAAGGAAACGCTGGACAGCTCTTCTGCATCATTAGCTACTGAACATCACTCATTCACTCTTGCCCTATCTCTTTCTCTAGCTCTGTCTCTCTTTTTCTTGATTTCCATTTGTCTATATCATTTTGTATATCTTACTCACTCTGTCATTCTTTCACCCTTTCTTTCATAATACTATGTTGTTGAAAATACGTGGAACTAAGAGTCTGGCTATTTGCCCCACTCTCACCTCCACTTCCCTCTTTCCTCTTCTACTTATCTCAACTCTGATCAATTGGGGGACATGGTGTACATTACCACTCTGTTCATCCACAAGGGCAGTTCAATATCTGAATATTTAGTCTAGGCTTTAGAGTCCAATGCAATTATCTAAAACGACTGGAAGTATGAATAACTACCAGGACAATTAGGCCAGAAGGCCTGTCTGAACACATTCTGTCCTGCCATGGCACCAAGCCTCACTAAGCTGAGGCTCTACTGTTTGTTGTAAAGAACATGGTGGAAAACAACATTGTTTCTAATCTTTTAGTGAAGATAAAGGTAGATAAAGACCCTTAACTGTTATCAGTTGAGCTGATCATGTTGTTTCCTAGTAGTGAATGGCCCTGCAATGTTCCATTCACGTCAGAGGAGAAGTGTTAGAGGGTTTTGTGAAAGGGCGGGCCAGGCTGAGGGGAGGGAGGGGGCAGAGAAGGCAACCTGATCTGTAAACCAGAGCGTCAAGTGTGCTGTGCTTGTAAGGATGCACTTTGAGTTATCTACCTTCTGTGTCTAAGACTGGTCCTGAGGAATTTATGACCCACATACACATGGGCTGTAATCCTGAACTGATCCTTCAAAAGTAGTGTACGGTACACATATCCACATGTTTTTTTTCCGGGGGGGTTAATAGTTCAAAAAGTATTTCATTGGAATATATAGCCACACACTGTACTTACCGTACAGTACGTTTCCATACATTTAGAAACAGGCCATTTGACACAGTGTGTTGAATGCTTCCATATAGTTTATTGTGTGTAACGTTCAACCAGAAGGTCTTGTTGGTAGTTTGTTGAGCATCTACAGCGCTACTCTCAAAATAAAATGTTAGAAAAACTCTTAACTGTCTCTTATAGTGCAACATTTCCTTAATAGTGCTGAGCGATTAACCTACATTATTTTTAGGGGGGTTATTAAACAAAACAAAAATTCTGAGCCCAAAGTGCCATTTCTCTAGAGAGAAATCTAATAATTCACAAGAGAGTGGGATGCTGGGCTGAATGGAGTTATAGTTGTCATTAAGCAAATATTCAGCCTAGTTGAGCACAGACACGTGGTAAATGACTATGATGACCATAATCCATTGTGCCTGTTTTTTCCGGCTTGGACAGAGATGGATACACTTTCATGCCTGCTACAGTTAGGTTCACACCGCATAGACCACATGAGAGAGGAAAGTACATAACACAACAAAGAGAGAGAGGGATTGAGACAGTTTGTGAAAGTATGCCTTATCTACTTTGAAGAACTCCTGAGTGGCGCAGTGGTCTAAGGCACTGCATCGCAGTGCTAACTGTGCCACTAGAGATCCTGGTTCGAATCCAGGCTCTGTCGCAGCCGGCCGTGACCGGGAGACTCATGGGCGGCGCACAATTGGCCCAGCGTCGTCCAGGGTAGGGGAGGGAATGGCCGGCAGGGATGTAGCTCAGTTGATAGAGCATGGCGTTTGCAACGCCAGGGTTGTGGGTTCGATTCCCACGGGGGGCCAGTATAAAAAAATATATATGTATTCACTAACTGTAAGTCGCTCTGGATAAGAGCGTCTACTAAAAAAAATATATATATATATAAAAAAAATAAACAGATTTTTTTTTTACAAAAAATATTTTAAAAACAACAACAAAAAAAACTAGTTAAATGATTTCGTCAGACAGCTCTGCAGCATGCTTAGGCAGGCTAGCCTAGCTAAATAGGATGACTACTGACAGTACAGTATGGGGAACAGAGTGCTGTTTGGCTGCTACTTCCTGAGCAGAGATGAGATTATGACTTTTAAGGAATAAAAAATAATGAAGTCATGAACATAAAAACTAAGTAATATACACAACTTAAATATTTTATTATTTCATAGTAATTTCCTATTGTTCTATTGATGTCTACCCAATGTGTGTGTACCTGACAGAGACAATGGAATATTTTCCATGTTTTGGCAATTGAATGTTCACTATTTTTGGCTTTGGAATTTCAATTAAAAGCTCTAAAATCATGTTTTTTAATGTCATTATTTCATAATGCTTTTAAAGCACTAATCACAGCACTATTGCTTAACCTTAAAAACGCTGTCAAAGAAACGAGATATGCCCACCTGGAAAACTGGCCGCCGTTGGAAGCCGGTGCCCTGTGGGCAGACTCATGTGTTTACTCAACTGTCTAGCAGATAACAGTGTCAGGCCTGTGTTAACAAAAGCGGTGATGGCAGCTCCCAAAGACCCTTGCCAGCATTTTAGAGGGAAAAAATGCGGTCTTTTTCTGTTTCCAATTTGGATCTGGGCCTGAAAGGGGCTGGGGAAGGAAGTGTAGACAGGGAGGTGGCAAAGGGGGTCAGGGGGTCAGAGGGAGGAGACAGAGGTGAGGGGGGTAAGGGTTTAAGGGGGTGTGATGGCTGAACTTTGACCGTCTGGGATTTAAGGGCCGAACCTTTAGCCCTGGTGGTCGATATGCAGATTATTGCAGCATAGATCGGACAGGCAGCCATCTGCCTACGGCCCCCTATGACATTATGCCTGAACCCTGTGTCGTAAAGCCTGTCAAATCACATTTTATTGGTCACATACACGTGTTTAGCAGATGTTGTTGCGTGTGTAGCGAAATGCTTGTAAGGAATGTCAGAGGCTCTTATACGGTGACTTGCGAATGTATTCACCTCCTTTGGCATTTTTCTTATTTTGTTGCCTTACAACCTGGAATTAAAATATATTTTTTGGGGGTTTGTATGATTTGATTTACACAACATGTCTACCCCTTTGAAGATGCAAAATATTTTTTTTTGTGAAACAAACAAGAAATAAGACAAAAAACAGAAGACTTGAGCATGCATAACTATTCACTACTACTCTTGGGGTATGTCCCTATAAGCTTGGCACATCAAGCCACTGGGAGTTTTGCCCATTCTTCAAGGCAAAACTGCTCCAGCTCCTTCAAGTTAGATGGGTTCCGCTGGTGTACAGCAATCTTTAAGTGATACCACATATTCTCAATTGGATTGAGGTCTGGGCTTTGACCAGGCCATTCCAAGACATTTAAATGTTTCCCCTTAAACCACTCGAGTGTTGCTTTAGCAGTATACTTCGGGTCATTGTCCTGCTGGAAGGTGAACCTCCGTACCAGTCTCAAATGGAAGACTGAAACAGGTTTCCCTCAATAATTTCCCTGTATTTAGCGCCATCCATCATTCCTTTAATTCTGACCAGTTTCCCAGTCCCTGCCGATGAAAAAAATCCCCACAGCATGATGCTGCCACCACCATGCTTGGTGTGGATGGTGTTCTCGTGGTGATGAGAGGTGTTGCGTTTTCCTTGATGGCCAAAAAGCTCAGAGTACCTTCTTCCATATGTTTGGGGAGTCTCCCACATGCCTTTTGGCGAAAACCAAACGTTTGCTTATTCTTTTCAATGGCTTTTTTCTAGCCACTCTTCCGTAAAGCCCAGCTCTGTGGAGTGTACTGCTTAAAGTGGTCCTATGGACATATACTCCAATCTCTTTGCAGCTCCTTCAGGGTTATCTTTGTTCTCTTTGTTGCCTCTCTGATTAATGCCCTCTTTGCCTGGTCCGTGAGTTTTGGTGGGCGGCCCTCTCTTGGCAGGTTTGTTGTGATGCCATATTCTTTCAATTTTTTAATAATGGATTTAATGGTGCTCTGTGGGATGTTCAAAGTTTCTGATATTTTTTTATAACCCAACCCTGATCTGTACTTCTCCACAACTTTGTCCCTGACCTGTTTGGAGAGCTCCTTGGTCTTCATGGTGCCGCTTGCTTGGTGGTGCCCCTTGCTTAGTGGTGTTGCAGACTCTGGGGCCTTTCAGAACAGGTATATATATACTGAGATCATGTGACAGATCATGAGACACTTACTGTAGATTGCACACAGGTGGACTTTATTTAAGTCATTATGTGACTTCTGAAGGTAATTGGTTGCACCAGATCTTATTTAGGGGCTTCATATGAATGGGGGTGAACACATATGCACGCACCACTTTTCCGTTATTTATTTTGTATAATTTTTTGAAACAAGTTATTTTTTTCATTTCACTTCACCTATTTGGACTATTTTATGTATGTCCATTACATGAAATCCAAATAAAAATCAATTTAAATTACAGGTTGTAATGCAACAAAATACGAAAAACGCCAAGGGGGATGAATACTTTTGCAAGGCACTGTATGATCACTAAAGCCAGACAGTTTTTTGCATCGACGAGACATGGCACAAACAGTTCAGGACCCATTGACCAGGTAGTTGTCCATAAAGCCATAGAGATAGAAGGTTGTGGGCATATAGAATATGCTGATAGAGCATGATGAGGGAACCCAAACAGGTCGAGCAAGTGTTCATGTAGAGCAGGGGTGAGAAACATGTGGCCTACACTGATTCAATAGAGCCCGCAGGTGGTTTGAGTAGAAAACTCTGTCCAGTTAGCTAACAATCACCGAAACGAATGCAGAGTTAACATCATGATTGAGGAGGCAGGGTCAGTGTGAAGCAGCAATGGAGGGATGAAAAATACCAAATAATTGACGACAACCAAACTGAACTGTATAGTCCCTCCACTCACCATCCCTCGAATGCTCAGGCAGGAAAGCAATATGGTCCAATTCACACACCTATCAATATAACGCGTTATCATCCCTACTGCCTCTGATCTGGCGGACTCACTAAACACAAATACTGCTTGTATTTATACTGTTTGTAAAAGATGTCTGAGTTTTGGAGTGTGCCCCTGGCTGTCCATAGCTAAATAAAAAACAAGAAAATACTTTTACCTTTTACTTTTACTCAAGTATGACAAGTACCTTTTCCACTACTGTACTTAAGTACATTTAAAACCAGATACTTTTAGACTTTTACTCAAGTAGTATTTTACTGGGTGACTTTCACTTTTACTTGAGTCATTTTCTATTAAGGTATCTTTACTTTTACTCAAGTATGATGACTGAGTATTTTTTCCACCACAGAAATTTAGTTAAGACCGAAATCAAACTTTGTAGTATCTGTTTTATCATGTGACAAAGTATCCTGTTTCAACTATCTTCCGTTTCAGAGAAAATGGAGTGTCAAATTTGCAGTAACTACAAAATCCAAGTAAAAACCAAGGCAAACAGCAATACGTGAAGTTATGAAGTGAAATTACTGCACTCTGGCTTTGTTCCTGTCATGGAAAGAGCAGATGTCCCTAATGTTTTGTACACTCAGTGTAGATTCAGCCTCTTGCAAATTGAAGGGAAATAAAAATATTATCTTTCTCCTGTATATTTCCTACATATTATATATATATATATTTGCGAGAGAAAAAAAACATGCAGACAATTACATTGATGGAAGTTACAATCTACCTGCAATATTGAAGCTGATCTACCCACAAACAAATAGCAAACCATGTAGGATTTGGCACGAGGGGTCATAAACCCCCCCTTGTCAATCCCTCCTTTGTTCTGCAGGAGAGAAAGGGAGATCTGTAGACTTTTGCTTCTCTGTATTCCGGTCTTGGGCTTCTCACGTGAAACCATCACATGAGTGGGGCGGCAGGTAACTTAGTGGGTAAGAGCGTTGTGCCAGTAACCGAAAGGTCGCTGGTTCTAATCCCCGAGCAGACTAGGTGAAAAATCTGTCGATGTGCCCTTGAGCAAGGCACTTAACCCAAATTGCTCCTGTAAGTCGCTCTGGATAAGAGCGTCTGCTAAATGACTAAAATGTAAATGTAATGAGAGTCATGACACTCCTATTTGCCATCTCTTCAATCTAAGCCTACAGGAAAGTGTGTGCCCTCAGGCCTGGAGGGAAGCAAAAGTAATTCCGCTACCCAAGAATAGCAAAGCAACCTTTAATGACTCAAACAGCTGACCGATCAGCCTGTTACGGTTGTGGAAAATAACCACTATACTTTATTACAAATCAGTCCTTCCAGAGTGTTTGTGGGATTAAAAATGACTTTATTATACTGTCAAAAAAAGCCAGGCCAATCTGCAGATTCACCCCCTCTTCTTCTCTCCCTCCATCTTATATAGTGTCCTCCACACCCCATAGTTTTAAATCCCTCCCTCCTCAGTTTCCCGCTCTTTATCACTCCGCCCACTTCCTTTGTCTCTGAGGGCAGCTAAATTCGACTTTCATTAAGTTCAGAGTACTACAATCAATCAATCCTTATCTTGCAAAAACACTCATGTTTAGTTTAAACTCTGTTCAACCCCGGCTCTTTTCACTGTGCTGATATGATAAGACAACCATGGATCTAAGTACGAGCAAGCCATTTGACCCTGGGTCAGCTTCCCTCTTTACCCCCACACACACAGTGAAATGACCCAATTACATTCCTGGCCCAGTAACAAATGATTCTAACTCTATATTCGTGATTAACCCAGTTTATCTCATAGTCTATTAAAAATACACATCATATCCCTCCTAATGGGATTACTAATCCCATAAATTTACAAAATTATATTATGTTTATGCTATCAATCATGATCTTTGCATTCAAGGTTATACTCATAATAAAAATATTTCTACTTAAAATAATTCCAAGATAAGTGTTAGTATCCTAACACATTAAAATGAATGTAGCATTATTTTAGCCATACTACCTAGGACATGTTTAAGAATAGTGTCAACATATTTAACTCACATAACTTCATTCAGATCAATCAGTAAGCTTACAATTCATAATCAAATTAATTACCCAAAACAAATTTAGAATGACAATTCTTAGTTAGTCACTTTGGTTCCATCGTTCAAAGCTAAAACTCTCACCTTGGCACATACTGACACTAACATAATTCTAGCATTAGCTTCCTCATAAAGATAATTACAACAGATCAGTATCTCAATGCATTCCTATTCTAAATTACTATACATTTAGCAGTGTATAATACCTCTTAATCAACATACTACCTCAAATAACATTCCCTTCCTCCACCGGCACTCAATCTTCTGGCGTCTTCATTATGTTCTTCAGCTTCATAGTTCATCTTGGATTGCCCATGGCAATGTCCCAATTCCAATGTCACACCTGAGCCGCCCCACCTCTACCTCCATTCTGTTTTGTCCATTTTGCCAACCAGTATACCCAAACTATGAGAAATGTTGTATTAGAATAGATCTCTCTTCCTGCTCACTCCACATGGACTCCTGTAAAATTCTTGAGAGAAAAGGCATAAAAGAAAAGGCAATTGATTGCTTTGATTTGATGCTGGTTCTGATTCAGGTCTCCTGGTAGAGGTGGTGCTGGACAGGAACGTCTTCAACGCCTTTGTTGCTCCTCTTCAGCCGGGTAGAGATTTTGTTTTATTTTATTGAGGTTCACACCGTTCTGGACCGAATTATCTCTGCTATGCATTAAGACACCATCCACAGTAACCTCGAGAAAGGACACATCATAACAGTTTAGTGGAGTTCATTTCCAATCCAACACATCCCTATAAGCATTGACTATATGACAAATTATTATGTATTCACCACTCATTCTTAATACCAATTTCTAATACTTGATCCTGCTGCCTGATAGATTTTTCTTTGAATGGTGTCTGCATTCCAAAGGCTATCTGTATAAATGCCACATAGGTCCACATTCTCCCTTGAATTCTCCCAAATTATATAACCCAATTGTTTTATTGTAACACTCCTATATTTGCTCATAGTCTATTTTGATATTACTCTGGTGTTTCCCTTTTCCTTGTTCCTATTCTAACAATTGCTTACACTTCTCTCCTCATCCTGGTTGATTATAAAATTGGTCATATTTAGGATTTCCGAAATATAGCAAACATTCTTCTGGGCAATATGGTCTTTCCGAGTCCCTTAAATGACAGAAGTTGTGGTTGAACATAGCACAGTCCTGGCAACTGTGAGGATTTGGAATTACTGTTAATTATTTTACAGGAGATGTGGTGCATATTAGATTATTTTATTTATTTAATTTTAATGTACTATATTGTGCTCATCTATACCAATCATTGTTTAACGGCTCCTTCCATTCCCTTTCTTCTGCATTTGGTATGGCTCTAACATGTACAAGGTTTAGTGCACTTTCCCAAGGAATAACTACTTCACCAACACTCCCCCTGGAAATGTAGCACTAAGTAGTACATCAAATTGTTTATCAATGTCTTGGGTTTCTACCCTTATGTCTATGATCCATCTGTCTTTTTCTTTTATTATCTTAAAGTCACAGTTACCCCATGTGATTTCCCCATACTCCTTGTCCTGGTTCCTCCCACACCAATAACCAGTTTAACCCTTGTACTTTATTAGCGATCCCATTCTGTATTCTAGTTATGGTTCCTGCTTGCGCAGGAATATATATTTTAATCCTGCCTATATCTCTATGTCTTGATATTTTGCTCTTCCCTACTGTCAGTATGCTATTCCCCTTATTTTTAGGGGAACTAATCAAGGGCAGAGAAATCAATGATGAGGATATCTGGTGCACCTTGGATGTCTGGAATATCTTGGAGGTCTAGGATTTTTTGAAAGTCTTGAAGGTCTGGGATGTCTTGAAGGTCTGGGATTTCTTGAAGGTCTGGGATGTCTTGAAGGTCTGGCTCTCCCAGAGGGAATCAGCAAGAACACGTAGCTCATCAGTAATTGCCATCCTCCCCCATCTCCTTATTCTCGCCAGCTCCAGCATCCTCAGCTCCCTCATCTCTAAGTAATCGGTTCGCTCGTGGTACTCTGGTACAATGGTTTAGATGATACCAGGTCGTACTCCCCTCTATCCGTACCGCCGTTGGTGTAACCTGGATGACGATATATGGTCACTTTAGCTGTTAACCTTCTTCCATCACTAGGGTCTCCGGATCCACCAGAGTCCCTCTCAATCCATCGACATCGGTCTGCGAAGAGAGTGTCCTTCTACCAGCCTACCCATAGGGAAGCTCAGAGTTACTTCTGCAAAGACACAAACACAGACAAACACAAAAGACAACAATGCTACCCAATGGCGGGGCCATCTTCCTTTCCTGGGGTTGGAACACTCCTATAGTGGGAAACATGGATCTAAGTATCTGTCTCTGCCACTTGTACCATCATTGAGGTAGCCAACAACACCTGGTAGGGGTCCCTCCACATAGGGTCTTTCCAGCTCTTCCTTCTGTAATCTTTTACCATCACATAGTCTCCAGGGCGCAGAAAATGATCAGATTCTCCTACTCAGTTGGGCAGAGTTACCTTCACCCATGGGAAGAAAGTCTTAAGAACATTGTTAGGTTAGGTGAGACACAGTATGCTACTTATGTCCTCTCTTCTGTCAGGAGAAGCTTTGAGATTATGAAGCGCACCCTACTTGCAGCTTGTTGCAGTCCACTCGTTTCATAGACAGACCTCCTCTACACCCTGCCTCCTATCACAAAAACATTTAACCTAACCCATAATACATTATTACTACATTTACATTTACATTTTAGTCATTTAGCAGACGCTCTTATACTACTGCTCATATCCTTAATACAACTTGCATATTTCACCACAAAAACATAAAAAACCATTACAACCCCTGTAAGCCCAAAAACATTAAAAACATTAAAACCCATGTAAGCCCAACTTCCCCCCTTTGGACACATGCATCACATCGTGATTTATGTGTTCAAAAAACAAAACAACAACAATATTGCCTGTTAAACCAAAAATAATAACTGAACTTAAAATGACAACCTTTGATAATATCTTAACCTACTTGCATTCCATAACATTATTCAAGGAATATCTCTCCTTCCGGACTAACTCTCTCACTTCATCCTTCTCCTGTTTGGAATGATATATAGGATTAATGCCAAATTATATACTTCTTCACAATTCCTTATTATAACCAACCCCCAATTCAGCATGCCTCTAGGATTTACAGTGCGGGTGATCAAGTCACACTATAAAGCCAGGAAAGATTGCAGAGGTCATTGAAATCATTCAATGAATTGTTCCATCCAATAGTATACTAAACATTACCAACATTCAAAACATCTCATAAATGTTGTGTATACCTTTCACGATCGTCGTAAGTAACGGACCAAGGCGCAGCGTGATATGCGTACATCTTTTAATGAGTACTTCAAACACGAACAACAAAACGATACGTGAAGTCCTAAGGTTAACAAACACAAACCTCTCCGGAACAAGATCCCACAAATGACAAGTGCACAACAGGCTGCCTAAGTATGGTTCCCAATCAGAGACAACAAGACACAGCTGCCTCCGATTGGGAACCACCCCGGCCAACACAGAAACACACGATCTAGAAAATAACACATAGAAAACAAAACATAGACACTACACATATAAACTAACACCCTGGCTCAACATATAAGAGTCCCCAGAGCCAGGGCGTGACAATACCAAGTATACATTAAGTCCTTAGTACAGCTCTTTTCAAAAGAAATCACACGTAGTTACTTATCATTCAGTAAATAAAAGTCCAAAATACATGTGTTTTCCCCCTTAAGACATACCACTTATACCCCGTGAAAATAAAAAATAAAAATCCTATACAGCTAACATTTCATACTAAGTAGGTTGTTTGTGGTTATTTGAACACCATATAGTAAAACAATAAACAAACAAAAAATAGCCAGGCCATATTCTAGTCTCTGAATATTTCAAAGAAAATAGAAAATCACTCCCCCCTTTTTCCTGGAAGAAAAAGTACACATTTAGTTAGCTTCCATTTTGATACCTCTTAATCAGTCCAAACAATTTAAATTCGAAATCTCACTCTCATTCTCTATTGAATATACTAGTCCACATCTCCTGATCCCCCCACTCAGAAAACCCTCAAGAACATCACTCGTGACTGCTCCCTTCCCCGTTGAATTACACAATCCAGTACACATAAAACGAAATAAAATCCCATAAGATTTAAACCCCTAAGCTTTTCCCTAGTCGCACTGCTATCACTCGATCACGCCCAACATGCTCCATGACTTCGAAAACTCAAATCCCCAAATATGCTATCTCTTGCCTTGTTGGTCGTACTTTCCCGCATGCCCTGTGGCCCCCCTTCTACCAAAATAGTTTACTAATGTGATGATGGTTTCGCCCATTATCTTCTGTGGACATACCCCTTCCTTAACTATTATTAGTCCCTCTGATCTGCATTTAATTTGGACCTCCATTCTACACAGTGCATCTCTTCCTACTAAATTAACTGGAATTTGTTCTGACACTAATATATGTACACATGTAGCTTTTTCCTGCTTCTTATTCCACTGGAACTGTCATATGTATTAACTGCATTTGTCATGAAAATTCTACTGTCTGTGCATATTTGCCTAACATGGGGTTGGTGAGAGGCATAACTTGGACTTACACATGAGTAAGTTGCTCCATTATCCATCATCATTGGTGTGCCTCTATTCTTCACCTGAACCTGCAGCATAGGTTCTTCATCAGCCTGCATAGTTACTGCCACTAGCTGACCCTCCCCTTCAGGATTCCCTGGGCATCCCTAGTATCCATTATTTGGTCCTCCCCACAGGTTCACTGGGCCCTGTGGAGCCTGTGTCTGAGACTGCTGCCATTCAGCTAAGCTGGGCCCATTTCCTTGCCAATTACCCTGTTGTGGTTGCCTAGGCCACAACGGCTTGGTGGGACAACTCCTTCTTGTATGTCCTGATTGATTGCACCTCCAGCAGACACCTGGTCTTCTTGGGCCACCATTCTGGTGTGTCTGATGCTGGGGTTGGTACCATTGATTCTTGGGTCCATTTTCATTATTCTTGTTTTGCCACGGCCCAGGGGATTGGTGTGTATACACATTCACTACTGGTAAGGCAGGAGCTCTGTGGCCTTGCTGCTGAGGCGGTATCTGTTGACCTCCTGGAGAACAGGTGTAGCTTGTGTTTTCTTTTTGTCCTTTCTTGTCAGCTCTTCCAGCTGCAACTGTCCCAGTTTTCTCAGAATCTCTCTCCACTGCTTCGCCAATTTCCATTCATCTACTGTATTTCTCCATTGCGTGGATAATATGGTCGCATAATTCCTTGCGTGATTCTGACGTTAGTCCTTCTGTCTCACTCTGTCCTTGATCAGAGTCAGCATACTGTCTAAGTTCTTCACCTTCCTCATCTCTTGTATTCCCCCCATCTTTTTGCCAATCATACTCTTGTTCATCTATCCCATAATTTTCCAGTTTCGTTAACATCCCCCTCAGTCTTCCATAACAGTTATATCTAAATGTGATTGTTCTCCTCTCCTTGGTGTGGAAACCTGCTGCTTCCTTTTTTCTCTTCTATCTCTACATTCCCTGTTATTGAGACTAGACCTGTGACCTGAGAATACTGTGTGTATGGTGGTGGTGTAGTTAAACCAGCCTTTTTTGGTTCACTCTCCCTCTCCATTATTATCCTTCTAGCCTTTGCTATGCAGTCCCTCCAACTCTTTCCTTCCTCACAGAATATTTTCAAGATTTCTCTCTCTCTCTCTCTCTCTCTCTCTCTCTCTCTCTCTCTCTCTCTCTCTCTCTCTCTCTCTCTCTCTCTCTCTCTCTCTCTCTCTCTCTCTCTCTCTCTCTCTCTCTCTCTCTCTCTCTCTCTCTCTCTCTCTCTCTCTCTCTCTCTCTCTCTCTCTCTCTCTCTCTCTCTCTCTCTTCTTCTTCTTCTTTCCAAAAAATGAGATTTTATCCCTTGCCTTTCTTTTAATATTCTTCTTATCTTTTGTTCCCTTGTCTCATCTCCCATTAAAATAAGACACTCACTCCCCTGTGCTTTCGAACTATACTCTTATTTTCCTTTGTTCCCTTATCCTATCCCAAACCTATAAAATAGCCCCCTTACTTTTCCTGTCCCTAGGTATTTTCCCAGTACCCTATTCGTTCTAGGTCGCTAGACCACACCCTACTTTCCCCGATCAATATCCTCCTTACTCTACTTTTCAAAAACCCTCCCGTTGTATTAACGTACTCTATTTTCCCCGTATCTGAACTTTTGTATCTGTTTTCCTGTGGTTCTCTTTCTAATCTTCGTCTCGGCATTTATTCCCAAACCTTGGCTTTTAGCTATCCCTTTTACTCGTTTATATCGGGACAGCTAGTCCCTATCCTAAATTCTCCTGTCTAGATTTCTATTATTACTCTCATTAATAAAACATACTTGCTATCGTTGACAATCATACATTTAATTCACATCCATATTCAATTCAATATTCCAATTTACAACTAAATTCTCAGTAGTTTTTCAAATTATCAACTCATTTGGGCGGCAGGTAGCTTAGTGGTTAAGGGCGCTGTGCCAGTAACCGAAAGGTCGCTGGTTCTAATCCCTGAGCCGACCAGGTGAAAAATCTGTTGATGTGCCCCCGAGCAAGGCACCCAACCTAACCTCTCCTGTAAGTAGCTCTGGACAAGAGCGTCTGCCAAATGACCAAAATGTAATTCGGCGCCACAGAGAATAACTATTTTTCTCTCCTCCCCCCTATTCTGGTTGAATATGGGAGTCGATCACTTTAAACTCCTAAACCCCAGTATTACACTCTAATCAGAAAATCTAGATTTTAGTCAGTAATGCAGAACTATGCTTCTTTGAAATGACAAGTAAATCCTCCTTTATTCAAATTATAAGGATCTGTAGTTTTAGTATCTGGCACCTTATCAGAAAATAGCTTTACCGGACAACGATCTCATAAACTCAAAGGAAATAATTTATTAGTCAACAAGTCAACTCTACATTCATTAATTTGGTAACAGATCTAACGAACTTATTCAAATGGATTATGTTTTTCCCCCCTAATATACTAAAATTCCTTTACTATATCACCTCTGCTTCTGAAATGATAGATAGTTATTATAATGCTTAATTATACCTCCATCACATGATCTATGTACTGTCTCCCACCCCCTATGTACGTCTACGTGTTTGGGCGCGTAAGCCAGCACTTTTATCCACTCTCTTATCACATTCACACAACGTCGTTCTCAAACACCCTTAATCACTATTTGCATAATCTACAGGAATATTTTATTCTACCAACGGGCCCCAATTTGGAATGTTAACCCTATCAGTTATTATTTTACTGTGGTAAATTTTACCATAATTGGTAGAGCATTGCGCTTGTAACGCCAGAGTAGTGGGTTCGATCCCCGGGACCACCCATTCGTAAAAATGTATGCACACATGATTATAAGTCGCTTTGGATAAAAGCGTCTGCTAAATGGCATATTATTATTATTATTATTATTATTATTATTATTATTATTATTTATAATCCTATATTACTTCTAAATTTCCCAACTTTAATTACCCCCTAAAAGCTTGACTGAAATTCAATGTGTTGACGTCATATGATCACCCCCGTACACGTGACCTGTTCCTCCAACAGGATTTCTCTCTCCTCTCCGGGAAAAGACACACACACACCTCTTCCTTCTTCTCCCAGTAACATGAATTTTCCACACTCCGTTAGTAAATGAATATCCACATACTATTACTTCTCCTCTTCCTAATGCAAGATTGGGCTTGCCCTTTCTCCACCAGCCTTAGAAGCTTCAAACGACCTTAAATATAGTCCCTTTCATTTACACTTTCTCCACAAAGAAAAGGCTATTATTTACAGGATTTATTTGTATTGTCCGATCACCCACACAGATAAGCCGCCACTCGTGCTTAAATTAGTCAGACAGAATGAATCACTGAATGACTCACAGCCGCTCAAGCTAACCATTCACCCGTACGCGATGAGCAGACCTACTCTATCTAATTATTTCTCTATACTTTGAAGCCCTGGTGGCGTTCACAACCGTTCACCTACCTGAGATGAACGGCGCGACTTCCAATTTATGGTGTCACCTACTTGGATGACCTACATTTTGACCCGATTAGCTGTCTAATTTGTGCATCCCCTCATCCAGGATGATGCACACCTACCCGAGCAGACCTCTAACGATGAACTCCACGTTAGAGCGGTACCGTAGGCCCTCTCAGTCGTATGTTCAACTCTTGGCTAGCCACCTGCCCGTTCAGTCCTCTGGAGTGCTAACTTAGCTCTCCACAGCGGTACCACAGGATTTAACTTATTTACACTTTTCAACAATCACATTGCATGCATGCTTATTCCTTATTCCCACAAAAAGTATGTACTTCTGCTAAATTTGGTCCTTAAATTCTGGAGAGAACCCTTCCGTACCCTACCCTTAGATTCAGCTTAATTGAAACACACAGTTTAAGTAAGAACGTCGCTTACCTTTGTTTAAACAGTGGCCACTAATTGTGTGATTCGTCAAAACCTCCTCCGATGGTAAAGCACTCAAAGATCTCTATAAACAGGTCCTGCCGGGATTGCTTATTATGTTGTGGAAAATAACCACTATAATTTATTACAAATCAGTGCTTCCAGAGTGTTTGTGGGATTAAAAATGACTTTATTATAACGTCAACAAAGCCAGGCCAATCTGCAGATTCGCCCCCTCTTCTTCTCTCCCTCCATCTTATATAGTGTCCTCCACACCCCATAGCTTTAAATCCCTCCCTCCTCAGTTTCCCGCTCTTTATCACTCCGCCCACTTCTTTTGTCTCTGAGGGTGGCTAAATTAGACTTTCATTAAGTTCAGAGTACTACAATCAATCAATCCTTATCTTGCAAAAACACTCATGTTTAGTTTAAACTCTTTTATTTATTTTTATTTCACCTTTATTTAACCAGGTAAGCCAGTTGAGAACAAGTTCTCATTTACAACTGTGACCTGGCCAAGATAAAGCAAAAGCAGTGCGATAAAAACAACAACACAGAGTTACATATGGGGTAAAACAAAACATAAAGTCAAAAATACAACAGAAAATATATATATAGTGTGTGCAAATGTAGCAAGTTATGGAGGTATGGCAATAAATAGGCTATTGAGCAAAATAATTACAATTAGTATTAACACTGGAATGATAGATGTGCAAGAGATGATGTGCAAATAGAGATACTGGGGTGCAAATTAGCAAAATAAATAACAATATGGGGAAGAGGTAGTTGGGTGGGCTAATTTCAGATGGGCTGTGTACAGATGCAGTGATCGGTAAGATGCTTAAAGTTAGTGAGGGAGATAAGAGTCTCCAGCTTCAGAGATTTTTGCAGTTTGTTCCAGTCATTGGCAGCAGAAAACTGGAAGGAATGGTGGCTTTGGGGATGACCAGTGAGATATACCTGCTGGAGCGCATACTACGGGTGGGTGTTGCTATGGTGACCAATGAGCTACATTTACATTTAAGTCATTTAGCAGACACTCTTATCAAGAACGACTTACAGTTAGTGCATACATCACAATTTATTTTTATTATTTTTAATTTTTTTCATACCCCCGTGGGAATCGAACCCACAACCCTGGCGTTGCAAACGCCATGCTCTACAAACTGAGCTACATCCCCTGCCGGCCATTCCCTCCCCTACCCTAGACGACGCTGGGCCAATTGTGCGCCGCCCCATGGGTCTCCCGGTCGCGGCCGGCTACGACAGAGCCTGGATTCGAACCAGGATCTCTAGTGGCACAGCTAGACCACTGCGCCACACGGGAGACGCAGGTGGGGATTTGCCTAGCAGTGATTTATAGATGGCCTGGAGCCAGTGGGTTTGGCGACAAATATGTAGTGAGGACCAGCCAACAAGAGCGTACAGGTCACAGTGGTGGGTAGTATATGGGGCTTTGGTGACAAAACGGATGGCACTGTGATAGACGACATCCAATTTGCTGAGTAGAGTGTTGGAGGCTATTTTGTAAATGACATCGCCGAAGTCAAGGATCGGTAGGATAGTCAGTTTTACGAGGGCATGTTTGGCAGCATGAGTGAAGGAGGCTTTGTTGTGAAATAGGAAGCCGATTCTAGATTTAACTTTGGATTGGAGATTCTTAATGTGAGTCTGGAAGGAGAGTTTACAGTCTAACCAGACACCTAGGTATTTGTATGGGCAAGTTGCAGCGGAGTGTGCAGAGCTGGTGGCCGGGGTAGTGGTATCCAGGTGGAAAGCATGGCCAGCCGTAGCAAAATGCTTGTTGAAATTCTTGATTATTGTAGATTTATCGGTGGTGATAGTGTTTCCTAGCCTCAGTGCAGTGGGCAGCTGGGAGGAGGTGCTCTTATTCTCCATGGACTTTACAGTGTCCCAAAACGTTTTGGAGTTAGTGCTACAGGATGCAAATTTCTGTTTGCTAGCGGGCCGGGGCTAGCAGATGGATCTTTGTGGTCGTCGCAACGGGAAGCCTGTTGAAACCACAGACAATTACGTCGGCAGACCAGTCGTGATGGATCGGCAGGGCTCCGTGTCGACTCTAGGAGGTCCCGTCCTGTTGACAGAGAGGTAGATAGCCGGGAGATGTGCTTGACTCAAGGCTAGCTCAAGGCTGATTAGCCAACAACAACGTTCATTTGGTTGCAGCTAGCTAGTTGTGATTATCCAGTGTTAAAGGTCCAGTGATTCCGGCAGAAAATCTGATAGGTTCTGGGTCGATAACTCGCTGTGCAGACAGTGCAGACTGGCCGATAATAGTCCAGACTAGAGCTGGCTGGTAGGTAGTGCAGGCCACGGACAATGGAGAAAAAGCTGCTAACGGTGGCTAATAGCAAGTAGCTAGTTAGCTGGTTAGCTGGCTACTCCCGTCCGGTAGACAGAGAGGTAGATAGCCGGGGCTAGCTCAAGGCTAACTGGTGCTACGGGGGCAGTGGTGATTAGCCTACAGCAACATCCATTCGACATCCATTCGGTTGCGGCTAGCTAGATCCGGTGTTAAGGTCCAGTGATTCAGTTATTCCGGCAGAAAATCCGATGTTCTGGGTGAAAACCGCTAACGGTGGCTAAGAGCATGTAGCTAGTTAGCTAGTTAGCTGGCTGGCTAATTTCAACTGGAGATTCTAGATAAAGGTGAGTAAATAAAATAATCCGTTCCACATTGAGTGAGGCGGGTTGCAGGAAAGTACATTTAGTAGAAGGATGAAAAGTGTGATAGGGAAATATATACGTAAAATACCCGGCTCTTTTCACTGTGTTTGAAGATAGAAACAAAAGGCCCGTGCCAGTTTCAGTCTCTGATATGATAAGACAACCATGGATCTAAGTAAGAGCAAGCAATTTGACCCTGGGTCAGCTTCCCTCTTTACCCCCACACACACAGTGAAATGACCCAATTACGTTCCTGGCCCAGTAACAAATAATTCTAACTGTTCGTGATTAACAAAGTTATCTCATAGTCTATTAAAAATGCACATCATTACCAACCCTAAGTAAACTATTGGCAAAAATGGTGTTTGATCAGGTACAATGCTACTTCACAGCAAAAAAAAGTTACAAAAGATATTCAACACGCTTATAGGGAAGGGCATTCAACATGGACGGCACTTACACAAATGACTGATGATTGGTTGAGAGAAATTGATTAAAAGATTATGGGAGATGTTTTGTTAGACTTCAATGCAGCTTTTGACATTATCGATCATAATCTGCTGCTGGAAAAAACTTGTGTTATGGCTTTACATCCCCTGCTATATTGTGGATCAAGAGTTACCTGTCTAACAGAACATAGAGGGTGTACTTTAATGGAAGCCTCTCCAACATAACCCTTTGACACGCACAAACACACAGGTGTGATCATTCTACAGTGGTCCCTGCAGCGTACACTCAAACCGGTGTGATTAGAACACTTCTTTAGAACATCCAGTTAAGATTGACGCAACAGTCAACGTTTGAGCTGGCCACACTGTTTTCTCGCATAAACATTTTGCACAAACACAGTCTTTACAATGTTATGTCCTCAATGTGAGCAGTTTATTTTTGGATTCAATGTTCAGACATTCACAGAAGTAGCGACAGCATAACACAATTCTCATCCAAAACGGAAAATGTAGGCTACAGTAGTTTTAGCGCTAACTGAGGAAAGAGTGACCTAACACAAGCGGTCATATTTAGCTAACTCTCAGCTGACAGAAACCATAATATGAATTAGCTAATAGCAGTTACTATTAATCACATCACGGTTGAGCTCACCAATGATCAAAATAATAGAGTAAAACACTTTCTAAAAGTCTAAAGTAATCTGACGATGGGTAGTTTGTGCGCGCCGCCATCAACCGAAGATAAGAAGAGACAAGATGAGTTTGGTCTGTTTGCAGTATGCATGTTGAAGGGGGTGTGTTGTCTACCATCATTCACTTCCATCATTCAATTCTGGAAGTTTACTCGAAAGACGAGTGAACCATCCCTTCAGCTCGTTTTGTTATAAAATCTTTGGTCTGACAGACGTTTAAGTGACAACCAGAATGCATTGTATGATGTCAACAAACATGGCGCCACACATAGCTCGCAATTAGCTTAGCATTAGCTCATCATAATCAGTACAACCTTCAAAAAAGTATTTTACACAAATCATATGTGTCCATTATAAAACAGTAAATACATTATGCTCCATACATACATATGATGTGCTTCAGTAGAAACGACACGATATACAGAAACTATAATGATAGCGTAATAAGGCACTTATTTTGATAGGAACGCATGTCCAAAGTTATTATTAGTAAGGAAAACAACAATGAAGGCAATGTCGAAGGTAGCCGTAAAATGTGCCAGGGGGAAAGAATTTGTGTAAATTCTGTTCTGACTGGAGAAGACCACATGTATGCATACTTGACCTGGGGAAGTGCTTGGGCTCTTATCGAATAGAGAAGTTTGTCCGGCTCAGTAATGCCTCAAACGTAAATGTCCGCAACAGTGAAATGGGCTACTTCTATGTGAATTAATGAGGAGGTGGAACACACCTCAATTCAAACTGTTGTTAGAAAATAAAACTTGTTAGAAATAATTTGAAATTGAAAATTGACAAGTTGAAACATAGCGTATAGATAATTAGCAGGCAGCGTGCCTTGGTTTTAGGGCAGCGTAGGTTAATCAATCAATCAATCAATTTTATTTTATATAGCCCTTCTTACATCAGCTAATATCTCGAAGTGCTGTACAGAAACCCAGCCTAAAACCTCAAACAGCTAGTAATGCAGGTGTAGAAGCACGGTGGCTAGGAAAAACTCCCTAGAAAGGCGAAAGCCTAGGAAGAAACCTAGAGAGGAACCAGGCTATGAGGGGTGGCCAGTCCTCTTCTGGCTGTGCCGGGTGGAGATTATAACAGAACCATGCCAAGATGTTCAAAAATGTTCATAAGTGACAAGCATGGTCAAATAATAATCAGGAATAAATCTCAGTTGGCTTTTCATAGCCGATCATTAAGAGTTGAAAACAGCAGGTCTGGGACAGGTAGGGGTTCCATAACCGCAGGCAGAACAGTTGAAACTGGAATAGCAGCAAGGCCAGGCGGACTGGGGACAGCAAGGTGTCATCATGCCCGGTAGTCCTGACGTATGGTCCTAGGGCTCAGGTTCTCAGAGAGAAAGAGAGAACGAGAGAATTAGAGAGAGCATACTTAAATTCACACAGGACACTGGATAAGACAGGAGAAGTACTCCAGGTATAACCAACTAACCCCAGCCCCCCGACACATAAACTACTGCAGCATAAATACTGGAGGCTGAGACAGGAGCGGTCCGGAGACACTGTGGCCCCATCCGAAGAAACCCCGGACAGGGCCAAACAGGAAGGATATAACCCCACCCACTCCGCCAAAGCACAGCCCCCGCACCACTAGAGGGATATCCCCAACCACCAACTTACAATCCTGAGACAAGGCCGAGTATAGCCCACAGAGGTCTCCACCACAGCACAAACCAAGGGGGGGCGCCAACCCAGACAGGAAGATCACGTCAGTAACTCAACCCACTCAAGTGACGCACCCCTCCCAGGGACGGCATGAAAGAGCACCAGCAAGCCAGTGACTCAGCCCCTGCAACAGGGTTAGAGGCAGAGAACCCCAGTGGAGAGGGGAACCGGCCCGGCAGAGACAGCAAGGGCTGTTCGTTGCTCCAGCCTTTCCGTTCACCTTCACACTCCTGGGCCAGACTACACTCAATCATATGACCTACTGAAGAGATAAGTCTTCAGTAAAGACTTAAAGGTTGAGACCGAGTCTGCGTCTCTCACATGGGTAGGCAGACTGTTCCATAAAAATGGAGATCTATAGGAGAAAGCCCTGCCTCCCGCTGTTTGCTTAGAAATTCTAGGGACAATTAGGAGGCCTGCGTCTTGTGACCGTAGCGTACGTATTGGTATGTACGGCAGGACCAACTCGGAAAGATAGGTAGGAGCAAGCCCATGTAACGCTTTATAGGTTAACAGTAAAACCTTGAAATCAGCCCTTGCCTTAACAGGAAGCCAGCACTGGAGTAATATGATCAAATTTCTTGGTTCTAGTCAGGATTCTAGCAGCCGTATTTAGCACTAACTGAAGTTTATTTAGTGCTTTATCCGGGTAGCCGGAAAATAGAGCATTGCAGTAGTCTAACCTAGAAGTAACAAATGCATGGATTAATTTTTCTGCATCATTTTTGGACAGAAAATTTCTGATTTTTGCAATGTTACGTAGATGGAAAAAAGCTGTCCTTGAAACAGTCTTGATATGTTCGTCAAAAGAGAGATCAGGGTCAAGAGTAACACCGAGGTCCTTCACAGTTTTATTTGAGACGACTTTACAACCATCTAGATGAATTGTCAGATTTAACAGAAGATCTCTTTGTTTCTTGGGACCTAGAACAAGCATCTCTGTTTTGTCCGAGTTTAAAAGTAAAAAGTTTTCAGCCATCCACTTCCTTATGTCTGAAACACAGGCTTCTAGCGAGGGCAATTTTGGGGCTTCACCATGTTTCATTGAAATGTACAGCTGTGTGTCATCCGCATAGCAGTGAAAGTTAACATTATGTTTTCGAATAACATCCCCAAGAGGTAAAATATATAGTGAAAACAATAGTGGTCCTAAAACGGAACCTTGAGGAACACCGAAATGTACAGTTGATTTGTCGGAGGACAGACCATTCACAGAGACAAACTGATATCTTTCCGACAGGTAGGATCTAAACCAGGCCAGAACTTGTCCGTGTAGACCAATTTGGGTTTCCAGTCTCTCCAAAAGAATGTGGTGATCGATGGTGTCAAAGGCAGCACTAAGGTCTAGTAGCACGAGGACAGATGCAGAGCCTCGGTCTGACGCCATTAAAAGGTCATTTACCACCTTCACAAGTGCAGTCTCAGTGCTATGATGGGGTCTAAAACCAGACTGAAGCATTTCGTATACATTGTTTGTCTTCAGAAAGGCAGTGAGTTGCTGCGCAACAGCTTTTTCTAAAATTTTTTGAGAGGAATGGAAGATTCGATATAGGCCGATAGTTTTTTATATTTTCCGGGTCAAGGTTTGGCTTTTTCAAGAGAGGCTTTATCACTGCCACTTTTAGTGAGTTTGGTACACATCCGGTGGATAGAGAGCTGTTTATTATGTTCAACATAGGAGGGCCAAGCACAGGAAGCAGCTCCTTCAGCAGTTTAGTAGGAATAGGATCCAGTATGCAGCTTGAAGGTTTAGAGGCCATGATTATTTTCATCATTGTGTCAAGAGATATAGTACTAAAACACTTAAGTGTCTCTCCCGATCCCAGGCCCTCGCAGAGCTGTGCAGATCCAGGACAGCTAAGCCCTGGAGGAATACGCAGATTCAAAGAGGAGTCCGTAATTTGCTTTCTAATGGTCATGATCTTTTCCTCAAAGAAGTTCATGAATTTATCACTGCTGAAGTGAAAGCCATCCTCTCTTGGGGAATGCTGCTTTTTAGTTAGCTTTGCAACAGTATCAAAAAGAAATTTTGGATTGTTCTTATTTTCCTCAATTAAGTTGGAAAAGTAGGATGATCGAGCAGCAGTGAGGGCTCTTCGGTACTGCACGGTACTGTCTTTCCAAGCTAGTCGGAAGACTTCCAGTTTGGTGTGGCGCCATTTCCGTTCCAATTTCCTGGAAGCTTGCTTCAAAGCTCGGGTATTTTCTGTATACCAGGGAGCTAGTTTCTTATGACAAATGTTTTTCGTTTTAGGGGTGCAACTGCATCTAGGGTATTGCGCAAGGTTAAATTGAGTTCCTCAGTTAAGTGGTTAACTGATTTTTGTCCTCTGACGTCCTTGGGTAGGCAGAAGGAGTCTGGAAGGGCATCAATGAATTTTTGTGTTGTTTGAGAATTTATAGCACGACTTTTGATGCTCCTTGGTTGGGGTCTGAGCAGATTATTTGTTGCGATTGCAAATGTAATAAAATGGTGGTCCGATAGTCCAGGATTTTGTGGAAAAACATTAAGATCTACAACATTTATTCCATGGGACAAAACTAGGTCCAGAGTATGACTGTGGCAGTGAGTAGGTCCAGAGACATGTTGGACAAAACCCACTGAGTCGATAATGGCTCCGAAAGACTTTTGGAGTGGGTCTGTGGACTTCTCCATGTGAATATTAAAATCACCAAAAATTAGAATATGATCTGCTATGACTACAAGGTCTGATAGGAATTCAGGAAACTCAGAGAGGAACGCTGTATATGGCCCAGGAGGCCTGTAAACAGTAGCTATAAAAAGTGATTGAGTAGGCTGCATAGATTTCATGACTAGAAGCTCAAAAGATGAAAACGCCATTTTTTTTTTGTAAATTGAAATTTGCTATCGTAAATGTTAGCAACACCTCCGCCTTTGCGGGATGCACGGGGAATATGGTCACTAGTGTAACCAGGAGGTGAGGCCTCATTTAACACAGCAAATTCATCAGGCTTAAGCCATGTTTCAGTCAGGCCAATCACATCGAGATTATGATCAGTGATTAGTTCATTGACTATGACTGCCTTTGAAGTGAGGGATCTAACATTAAGTAACCCTATTTTGAGATGTGAGGTATCACGATCTCTTTCAATAATGGCAGGAATGGAGGAGGTCTTTATCCTAATAAGATTGCTAGGGGTGAACACCGCCATGTTTAGTTTTGCCCAACCTAGGTCGAGGCACAGACACAGTCTCAATGGGTATGGCTGAGCTGACTACACTGACTGTGCTATTGGCAGACTCCACTAAGCTGGCAGGTTGGCTAACAGCCTGCTGCCTGGCCTGCACCCTATTTCACTGTGGGGCTAGAGGAGTTAGAGCCCTATCTATGTTGGTAGATAAGAGGAGAGCACCCCTCCAGCTAGGATGGAGTCCGTCACTCCTCAGCAGGTCAGGCTTGGTCCTGTTTGTGGGTGAGTCCCAGAAAGAGGGCCAATTATCCACAAATGTTATCTTTTGGGAGGGGCAGAAAACAGTTTTCAACCAGCGATTAAGTGCTGAGACTCTGCTGTAGAGCTCGTCACTTCCCCTAACTGGGAGGGGGCCAGAGACAATTACTCGATGCCGACACATCTTTCTAGCTGATTTACAAGCTGAAGCTATGTTGCACTTGGTGACCTCTGACTGTTTCATCCTAACATCGTTGGTGCCGACGTGGATAACAATATCTCTATACTCTCTACACTCGCCAGTTTTAGCTTTAGCCAGCACCATCTTTAGATTAGCCTTAACGTCGGTAGCCCTGCCCCCTGGTAAACAGTGTATGATCGCTGGGTGATTCGTTTTAAGTCTAATACTGCGGGTAATGGAGTCGCCAATGACTAGGGTTTTCAATTTGTCAGAGCTAATGGTGGGAGCCTTCGGCGTCTCAGACCCCGTAACGGGGAGGAGTAGAGACTAGAGAAGACTCAGACTCAGACTCCGACTCGCTACATAATGGGGAAAACCGGTTGAAGGTTTCTGTCGGCTGAATGAGCTGACACCGGTTGAGCATTCCAACAGTATTTCCCTCCAGAAGCCATGAGAAAGTTGTCCGGCTGCGGGGACTGTGCGGGGGATTTATACTAACGTTACTGTCTGTACTTACTGGTGGCACAGACGCTGTTTCTTCCTTTCCTACACTGAGATTACCCTTGCCTAACGATTGCGTCTGAAGCTGGGCTTGTAGCACAGCTATTTTCGCCGTAAGGCGATCGTTCTCCTGTATATTATGAGTACAGCGACTGCAATTAGAAGACATCATGTTAATGTTACTACTTAGCTTCGGCTGTTGAAGATGTTGATGAACCATGTCCAGATAAAGCGTCCGGAGTGAAAAAGTTGAATAAGGGAAAAAAGTTGCGATGGAAAAAAGGAAAATAACGTAAAGTTGGCAGCTAAAACGCACAGGAAAATGACTCTTCTGTCTCGGGATAAACGTCCGGGGTGAAAAAGTTTAACGAAAAAAGATGAGTGAGGACAAAACTAAAAAGTTGGTAAATTTGTTGAACACAAAGATTGATTAAACGTTTAACTGTCCTGTTGCGTAAAAATCACATTTTGGAACAGTGAGTACATTCTGACATCACGCGCATAAAAAAACTCATGCTGGGGCGAACCATTAGAGATATTTGGAACTCACACGTGAAAAGGATAATCCAGGTCAGGCATTCTCCAGGGCAGCTGTCTAGGCCCCTTACTTTTTTCAATCTTTACTAATGACCTGGCTCTGAGTAAAGCCTGTTTGTCTATGTATGCTGATGACTCAACACTATACACGTCAACTACTACAGCAAGTGAAATCATGGCAACACTTAACAAAGAGCTGCAGTTAGTTTCAGAATGGGTGGCAAGAAATAAGTTAGTCCTAAATATTTCAAAAACTAAAAGCATTGTATTTGGGACAAATCATTCACTAAACCCTAAACCTCAACTAAATCTTGTAATGAAAAATATGTAAATGTAGCAAGTTGAGGAGACTAAACTTCTTGGAGTTGTAAACTTTCATGGTCAAAACATATTGATGCAACAGTAACTAAGATGGGGAGTGGTCTGGCCATAATAAAGCGCTGCGCTGCCTTCTTAACAACGCTATCAACAAGGCAGGTCCTACAGGAGAGCTAACATTAATAATATGCATGCCAATCTCTCCTGGCCCAAAGTAGAGGAGATATTGACTTCATCACTACTTGTAGTTGTGAGAAGTATTGGCATGTTGAATGCACCAAGGTGTCTATTTAAACTACTAGCACACAGCTCAGATACTCATCCATACCCCACTTGACATGCCACCAGAGGTCTCTTCACATTCCCCAAGTCCAGAACATACTATGGGAGGTGGACAGAACTACATAGAGCCATGACTACATGGAACACTATTCCACATCAAGTAACTCATGCAAGCAGTAAAATCTGATTTAAAAACAGATAAATGGAACAGCGGGGACTGTGAAGAGACACACAGGCACAGACACACTCATACAGACATGCACTATAGACACACATACACTTACATTTTGTGTTCTAGATATTTGGTAGTCGTGTAGTTGCAAGAGGGCACACACTTAATGTGTTTTGAAATCTGTTGTGAAATGTAATGTAATGTTTTTTAAATTGTATATAACTGCCTTAATTTTGCTGGAACCCAGGAAGTGGTGATCCATAATAAATACAAATACAAAATTGGAAATGGAAGGGAGTTCCATGCGATCATGGCTCTGTATAATACTGTGCGTTGCCGTGAATTCGTTTTGGACTTGAGGACTGTGAAGAGACCCCTGGTGACATGTCTTGTGGGGTATGTATGGGTGTCTGAGCTGAATGTTATTTGATTATGCAGACAATCTGGAATTTTCATCACAGTAATATTTCTCATGAAAACTAGAAGAGAAACAGTTAATCTCTCATCAACGCTCAACCAGGAAAGACTGGCATGCATGTTGTTGATGTTAGTTCTGTATGTGCAGTTAAGGGCAAGGAGTGCTGCTCTGTTTTGAGCCAACTGCAGTTTTGCTAGGTCTTTCTTTGCTGCACTTGACCATATTACTGGACAGTAATCAAGATGGGACAAGACCAGAGCCTTAACAACTAGTACAGTTGATTTTTGTGTCAAAAACGCAGAACATATTTTTATAACAGACATACCCCTACCCATCTTCACAACAACTTTGTCAATATGACTTTACAATAATAATTGACCAACCACTGTTATATCTAGGAGTTTAGCGTCCTCAACTTGCTCAATGGTCACACCCTTCATGCACAACTCCAGTTGAGGTTTAGGTCTTAGAGAATGTATGGAACCAAATACAATGAATGTATTTAAGACAGTGACTGTAACACCTTATTTAGAATTTCAGTGAGCTCACTGGCTTTGGGTGCTGACATGTAGAGTGTGGAATCATCCAAATACAGAGTAATTCTAGCTTTGTGTAAGACCAGTGGCAAATCATTTGTAAAAATAAAGAGTAACGTCCCAAGGCAACTGCCCTGAGGTACACTGATGTTAGAGAAGCTTCCATTGAAGAACGCTCTCTGGGTTCTATTGGATAAATATCTCTCAAACAATGTGATGGCAGGTGATGTAAAGCCATAGCAAGTGAGTTTCTTCAGTAATAATTTATGATTAATAACAATACAGCTCCAACTGTCATCTTATTATCCATTTATTTTAAACAATCATCTGTCATCTGAGTCAGTGCAGTACATGTTGAGTGCCCTTCTCTATATGCATGCTGAAAGTCAGTAGTTAACTTGTTCTCTGAATAATAGCGTTGTATTTGGTCAAACACGATTCTCTCCATCAGTTTACTAATAACAGGCAGCAAACTGATTGGGCGGCTGTTAGATCCAGCAAAGGGTGCTTTACTATTTTTAGGCAGTGGAATTAGTTTAGTCCTTCCCCGGCTGTGGACACACACTCCTTCAGGCTTTGGTTAAAGATATACCAAAATAGGGGTGGCAATACAGTCTGCTACCATTCTCAATAGTTTCCCATCAAGGTTGTCTATACCTGTTGTCTTATCATTATTGATGGATTACAATAGTTTTTCCACCACTCCCCACACTCACTTGACCAAATTCAAAACAGCAATCCTTCTCTTTCATTATTAGATCCTTTATACAAAAATATGATGGTGCACTGTTCAATGTTGTCATTTAACTTCAGAGTTTTTCCCCTTTACTAGTGAAATAGTCATTGAAATGATTGGCAATATAAAAAGGTTTTGTTATAAATGACCCATCAACTTCAATGAACGATGGAGATGAATTGGGTTTTCTGCCCATGATATCATTTAAGGTACTCCAAAGTCTTGGTAATACAATTTCTTCTTCATTTTGTTAAGTTTAATCACAACATTTCTACATTTACAGAATGTCAACCAATCAGCTGAGCAGCCTGACTTGTTTGCCACCTCATTTACACCATTTCTCTGAACCATACCATTTTTAAATGCATAATTAAATCCAGGGGGCTCTAACAGTTCTCACAGTTAATTTCTTAACAGGTGGATGCTTGTCAACAATTTGCATGAATAATTGTACAAATACTCCCAGTGCTGCATCTGGATTCACTTCCTCATACAAATCAGACCAACATGCATTTTTTTTATACATCTTCAACAAGAGTTCTGAGAAAACATTTTGTATGATCTCTTTTAAATTACTTTAGGCCAAATCTTTGGCACTTTGGCTTTCCTTGTTATTGCCACAATGTTATGTTCCTACAGCCAATGGGAACTGATATTGATTTGGAGAGAAGCTCTGCAGCATTAGTGAAGATATGATCAATACAAGTGGATGTCACAGATCCAATACTATTGGTATGACCTCCAGTTGGTTAAGTGATAACTTGGGTCATATTACAGGCATTAGTCACAGTTAGAAGCTTCCTCTCAATGTTCAGGTCACCCAGAAAATAGACCTCTGTGTTAACATCACACACACTATCAAGCATTGCACACATATTATCCAAACACTGACTGTTAGCACTCTGTGGCCTATTAGCAGCACCCCAAAAGAATAGCCTTTAGATGAGGCAGGTGAACTCTTAAAACCACAAAAATTCAACAACATTTGACATGAAATCCTCTCTAAGCTTTACAGGAATATGGTTCAGAACATATACAGCAACACCTCCCCCATAGGCATTCTAGTCTTTTCTGCATATGTTATATCCTTGTATTGCTAATGCTGTATCAAATAAATTATCTAAGTGAGTTTCAGAGATGGCCAGTATATGAATGTTATCCGATGTTAGCAAGTTATTGATTTCATGAACCTTATATCTAAGGCTACATATATTAATATGGGCTATGCTTAGCCCTTTTGTTGGTAGCTTATTTGAAATAAAAAGAGCAAAATATGCATTGTTTAGCTAATAGTCAGTCAATCAGTCACTTCTGCGTGTCAGTTGGTGTATGTGTGTGATGTTGGGCTGAAGCTACTGACCCGGAAGCTTGGCTCTCTCACTCCTCCCAGGCTTTTGGACAATGAGCTTGTTGTAGCGGTTGTAAGCACGCTCTCTGGCAGCTTTCATAGCTGGGATAAATTATTTCCGCCTCTGGCGCACAGCTTCAGAGAAGTCCTCGTTGAGGAAGATGTTGGTTCCTCTCAAGTTCTTGACTCTCTCCAGAACAGCCATCTTGTCCTTGAACCTTAGGAACTTGACCAGTATTGGTCTGGGTCTGTCACCTGGGCTGGTTAAAGGTTTACCTGACCTATTTTCCAAGCTATAGCGCACAATATTTTACATACAGCAGGTTTTTAAAGGACAAAATCATTTCAAATCAAATCAAATTTTATTGGTCGCGTACACATATTTTTGCAGATGTTATCGCAGGTGCAGCGAAATGCTTGTGTTTCTAGCTCCAACAGTGCGGTAATACCTAACAATACAAAACAATACACACAAATCCCAAGAGAAAAATAAAGGAATTAAGAAATATCAGGACAAGCAATCTTGTTTCTCATGGTCTGAGAGTCCTTTAGGTGCGTTTTGGCAAACTCCAAGCAGGCTGTCATGTGCCTTTTACCGCAGAGTGGCCACTCTACCATAAAGGCCTGATTGGTGGAGTGCTGCAGAGATGGTTGTCCTTTTGGAAGGTTCTCCCATCTTCTATCAGAGTGACAATCGGGTTCTTGGTCACCTTCCTTCTTGGGGACCTTCAATGCTGCAGACATTTTTTGGTACCCTTCCCCCAGATATGTGCCTCGACACAATCCTGTCTCGGAGCTCTACGTACAATTCCTTTAACCTCATGGCTTGGTTTTTGCTCTGACATACACTGTCAACTGTGGGACCTTATATTGACAGTTGTGTGCTTTTCCAAATCATGTCCAATCAATTGAATTTACCACAGGTGGACTCCAATCAAGTTTTAGAAACTTCTCAAGGATGATCAATGGAAGCAGCATGCACCTGAGCTCAATTTCGAGTCTCATAGCAAAGGGTCTAAATACTTCTGTAAATAAGGTATTTCTGTTTTTTACCTGTTCATGCTATGTCATTATGGGATATTGTGTGTAGATTGCTGGGGATTTTTTATTCATTTAATCCATTTTAGAATAAAGCTGTAACGTAACAAAGTGTGGAAAAAGTCAAGGGGTCTGAATACTTTCTGAAGGCACTGTATATTGTAGGTTTGAATCAACCCATGAGGATGAACCCTAAAGATGGGATAAAGTGCATGACAAGGTGGCCCAGAGGAAGCCTGCTGTTATCAACCCCTACATTGCCCCATTCTTCCAAGAGCTCACTGAATTTGAATGAAGACCTCTAGTGAGTTAAGTACACACACACACACACACACACACACACACACACACACACACACACACACACACACACACACACACACACACACACACACACACACACACACACACACACACACACACACACACACACACACACACATACACACACACACATACACACACAACACCAGCTTGATATGTCCCTTGTAACCCACAGAGTAACAGCCCTGGTGCTCTCTGTCTTTTATTATATTCTTTATTTTCCAATGCTTGTCTACAGTGTCCTACAGTGCATCCCATTGCTGGCTTGCCTCTGAAGACCAGATGATATTTGAATTAGTGTTGGAGGGCCAGTTGGAGGCACTCTTTCCTCTGGTCCCAAAAAAAGATCCCTATGCCCCAGGGCAGTGATTAGGGACATTGCCCTGTGTAGGGTGCCGTCATTCGGATGGGACATTAAACGAGTGTCCTGACTCTCTGTGGTCACTAAAGATCCCATGGATCTTATCGTAAGAGTAGGGGTGTCTCCCCTGTAACTATTCCCCAGGTCATTGCTGTAAATGAGAATGTGTTCTCAGTCAACTTACCTTGTAAAAAGTGTTACCGATTACTCTCTAACATGCATACACATGTATGCACGCAACCATACAACATGCACACACACATGCAATTTCCCTCTAGCCCTCTTTCTTTCATACACACACATACATTATCTCCCTTTACCCTTTATTTTTAAACTAACTCACACTATAGCATTAGTAACCAGGGATCCCAGTGACTTAAAATACAATAAATCCATTTATAGGCCTAGGAGAACAGCGGCTGTTGCACACCATGCACAGGACTGATAGGGACAGCAGCATGGATCAGACCTTGCTATTTGCTGGTTATTTGAAATCCTTCCAATACTTTGAGCATTTGCTCTAGCCTGCCTGGAGTGCCAGATGGGCGGGGTTTGTGGTTTTGGGACTATTCTAAAGAGTATTTGAACCCAGGTCTGGCATGGATGGGGAGCAACAGATATCATCCCAGACGGAGTCATATGTATGGCTCTGGCATCACATAGGGATGAATCACTGCATATTCTTGTCATACCGTATAACTTCAATTAAACACAGTCTCAAATAGCCGATTGCCCCTTTTACTAACCAATGTAAAGTCCCTTGTTTAGGGGGACCTGCGTGGTTCTGGTACCGGTTCCGACCGACATTTTCACGTATAAATCGATCTGTGGACACCGTAGATCAAAATGGCTTGCATTGAGCGGTAGCCCTGGTTCTCACGAACACAGGAGTATGTCTCTCCTGCCTGAAAGAAGCAGTATGTGAAATCTGACACCACTTGAACCTGGGCTGTCCCTCCTACCATTACATTTGCTCTTCCAACTGTCTATCAACTCCTGGCTGAACCCTACGTCACTGCCACTAACAACGCATATGGAATCCTTACACCGTAACGCAGTAGGAGAGGGGGTTTCATCGCTGTAGCGCATTCACAGATCTATTTATAGCCAGTCATCTAAAATAATTCATAGATTTTAAACAAAAAAACGTTTTCTGTTTTCATAGACGGACAAGATTAATATGAGATGAAAGGCGAGTTCCTAACGAGTTCTGGAAGCCAAACTAGAGCTCTGTGAGACATTTACAGCGATGGGGGCAGATGTTCTGATCAAGACAGACCTTTAGAAAATATGCAAATGTTCTCTAACACTAAATATATAAATATGTATTTTACAGTTATGAGGAAGGTGAAAGCTTATAGTTTGTCATTTTCTAAATTGATTCTACTATATTTAGAACAAATATAAGTCATTTCAAGCCTTATTCATACAGTTTTGTTGAATTGGAAATATATCATATAAAATATTTCATATTTTCATATTTGTACTATGTACTTGAGCTTGTATCCTCAAAAGTGAATACTATTTTTACCCGAAAGGTGAGATTTCAACCTTTCTTGGAGTATGCAGCATTACTAGTTATTGTTTATGGCACTCTCATGGTAAATAATTACTTTTGAGGATTACATAGATTACATTTAGTTACATTTAAGAGGTTTTAATAGACGGGCAATGGCACACATTTCAGCAAATAAAGGCCTGTTTCAAATAAACGCTGAGTCTAAATGAATTGTTTACGAGGCTACCATGAATTACCATTCATTGTTTACGAGGTTTGTTTGATTTGTTACAGTAATAACTCAACAAATGTATCAGCAGTACGAAACTGCTAGCCATTGGCTGCTAACAGCTGAGAACTGCTAGCTAACTGGCAAGCACAAAACAGTCAACAACTTCGGGAGTATAGACCCCTAGAAATCTGAACTGCCAAAAATGCACAATAATTATTCATTTTAGTCATTAGATTTAATTTTTTTATAGAGGCATACTAAGACAAAAGAAAAGAGACTCAGTGTGAAGACTCAATGAAGAAATGTATTAAAATCCTGGAAGTGAATGCTGGAATTAAACAATGAACTATGCAAATGAGCAAAAGCTGTGTGCATTAAGGAAATAGAAGCCTAGCTCAAATTGAAACCTGTCTCTAATAAGTGGCAGTGGTGTAAAGTACTTAAGTAAAAAATACTTTAAAGTACTACTTAAGTAGTTTTGGGGGTATATGTACTTTACTATTTCAATTTTTGACTATTTTTACTTCACTACATTCCTAAAAATAATAATGTACTTTCTACTCCATACATTTTCCCTGACACCCAAAAATACTAGTTACATTTTGAATGCATAGCAGGACAGGAAAATGGTCCAATTCCCTATACTGCCTCTGATCTGGCAGACTCACTAAACACACATGCTTAATATAAGGAATTTGACATTATTAATACTTAAGTATACTTTAGCAATTACATTTACTTTTGATACTTAAGTACATTTTAAACCAAATACTTTTAGACTTTTACTCAAATAATATTTTACTGGGTGACTTTCACTTTTACTTTAGTCATTTTCTATTACTTTTACTCAAGTATGACAATTGAGTACTTTTTCCACCACTGATAAGCGCCTGTTGTGTTCAGTGGGTTTAAGGCGTTGGGGGGGGGGACATATGGAATTGTTTTAAGATGGTCATACTTTGGATCATTTAACTATTTTAGGACCCCTTTAGGTATACTTTTTTTTTTTTTATAAAACCATTATTTGATAAAATTTTGATTTTGGCCTGTACAGTTGTGGTCAAAAGTTTTGAGAATGACACAAATATTAATTTTCACAAAGTCTGCTGCCTCAGTTTTTATGATGGCAATTTGCATATACTCCAGAAAGTTATGAAGAGTGATCAGATTAATTGCAATTAATTGCAAAGTCCCTCTTTGCCATGAAAATGAACTTAATCCCCAAAAAACATTTCCACTGCATTTCAGCCCTGCAACAAAAGGACCAGCTGACATCAAGTCAGTGATTCTCTCGTTAACACAGGTGAGAGTGTTGACGAGTACAAGGCTGGAGATCACTCTGTCATGCTGATTGAGTTAGAATAACAGACTGGAAGCTTTAAAAGGAGGGTGGTGCTTGAAATCATTGTTCTTCCTCTGTTAACCATGGTTACCTGCAAGGAAACATGTGTCGTCATCATTGCTTTGCACAAAAAGGGCTTCACAGGCAAGGATATTGCTGCTAGTAAGATTGCACCTAAATCAACCATTTATCGGATCATCAAGAACTTCAAGGAGAGGGGTTCAATTGTTGTGAAGAAGGCTTCAGGGCGCCCAAGAAAGTCCAGGAAGTGCCAGGACCGTCTCCTAAAGTTGATTCAGCTGAGGGATCGGGGCACCACCAGTGCAGAGCTTGCTCAGGAATGGCAGCAGGCAGGTGTGAGTGCATCTGCACGCACAGTGAGGCGAAGACTTTTGGAGGATGGCCTGGTGTCAAGAAGGGCAGCGAGGAAGCCACTTCTCTCCAGGAAAAACATCAGGGACAGACTGATATTCTGCAAAAGGTACAGGGATTGGACTGCTGAGGACTGGGGTAAAGTCATTTTCTCTGATGAATCCCCTTTCCGATTGTTTGGGGCATCCGGGAAAAAAGCTTGTCCGGAGAAGACAAGGTGAGCGCTACCATCAGTCCTGTGTCATGCCAACAGTAAAGCATCCTGAGACCATTCATGTGTGGGGTTGCTTCTCAGCCAAGGGAGTGGGCTCACTCACAATTTTGCCTAAGAACACAGCCATGAATAAAGAATGGTACCAACACATCCTCCGAGAGCAACTTCTCCCAACCATCCAAGAACAGTTTGGTAACGAACAATGCCTTTTCCAGCATGATGGAGCACCTTGCCATAAGGCAAAAGTGATAACTAAGTGGGTCGGGGAAGAAAACATCGACATTTTCGGTCCATGGCCAGGAAACTCCCCAGACCTTAATCCCATTGAGAACTTGTGGTCGATCCTCAAGAGGCGGGTGGAAAAACAAAACCCCACAAATTCTGACAAACTCCAAGCATTGATTATGCAAGACTGGGCTGCCATCAGTCAGGATGTGGCCCAGAAGTAAATTGACAGCAAGCAAGGGCGGATTGCAGAGGTCTTGAAAAAGAAGGGTCAACACTGTAAATATTGACTCTTTGCATAAAATTAATGTAATTGTCAATAAAAGCCTTTGACACTTATGGAATGCTTGTAATTATACTTCAGTATACCATAGTAACATCTGACAAAAATATCTAAAAACACTGAAGCAGCAAACTTTGTGAAGACCAATACTTGTGTCATTCTCAAATCTTTTGACCACGACTGCACTCTGCAGTCATGATGGCACAGGTAAAACACAAGGAGTCAAACACACTTTTATTCATGTCTTAATTGCTCTGACTCTTTACTCTTCTAACTTTCCTCATGTCTGTCCTTCCCATCAGTTACATGTCTGTCTGTCTGCAGCTGTCCGTCTGTCTGTCTGTCCAGAGCTCTCACGGTGCCGATCACCACAGGAGATACAAGCGCCATCGCAACAACGCTAGAGGTACTGGGACAAAAAGGGGAAGGAATGATTATGAACTAGTAAATTATAAGAAACATGAACACTGCTGTATTACCATGTTATAACTTAGAATTCCAGTGTACTACTCGCTCTCTCTCTCCCTGTCTCTTTTCCTCCTATTTCTCCCTCTCGCAGTGAAGGGGGTTACTTTTGTGTTTGTGGTCATTGGCAGCGACTGTGGATAAATATACCTGTGGGACAATGTCTCTGCTCGCATCTTCCAGTTCATGGAGGAAGACAAAGGAGGAGTGGTGAGGGAGAGGGAGGGATGCTAGTAAGATGTATGACGATAAAAAGGGCCTCGCTGCTTGCGGAAATGGGCGGGCACAAGTAATACCCTCAAACAAAACTGTATAGTGTCCGTTTCAGTTTCATTCTCACTCACTATTCTCAATCTGTCACTTCACTCTTTATCTCAACCTCTTTTCCCAGGTTAACTGCCCGGAGCCCCACCTTCACCTCCCAATACTGGCCACCAGTGGTCTGGATCATGACGTTTAACTGTAGTCCCCCTCTGCCGAGAACTCCACAGGATTCAAGGGCCTGAAAGACGTATGGTACTTATCCTTCTACTCATACAAACCTCAATATATCACCAATATCCCAAACATATCCCACTGCATATAATTACTGCATACGACCGCTTGGCTACTGCATACCAAAGCTGTGAGTTTTGATGTGACTCTTGTGGTTGTTCAGGTGATGAAGAACAAACGTAAGCATGACAAGGACAGCGTTTGCCATTGAAACCAGTACGGCACACAGCTCCTGTGGTTCCTCTTGAGGCACATGAGAAAAAGACGGCCCCTGAGGGTGAGTGGAACACACCATAACCCACACCATGTGTCATCTCTATTCCAGTAATCAAACCAGTACATCTCTCTCTCTCTCTCCAGTAGTAGCTACAGTGACATTTGTATTGAGATTGAACATTCTCTTTCTCGCTGTCTTTCTTTCGCTTTCATCTTCTTTCTCCCTTTCTCAGTTTCAGACACTGATGAATCGAGGAGCTCTCCAGATTCCTCTGATGAAGAGAACTAAGGGCGAGACCACGTCCAGTGCATGTCCTCCTGAGACAAAGTCTACTGCCACCAGTACCTGTCTACTGCCAGTCAACCCCACCCATGCAAAATACTTGATTGGTCTGAAAAGTGGCAACTCGTCACTAGTTCCCATATAGCTATACTCCACTTCTTTTTATCTTCTTTCTGAAACAATAACTTTTAAAAGGAGTTTTTTCCTCTGTTTGGATGGATGCTATCCTATGTTTGGATACTGTTGTGTCATTCACTCAGAATCATTCAGTTGCAATGCCCACTCATTACCTTGGGCCCCTAGGGGCTGTGTCTGTGTGTGTTGTGTGTTCTTCTCCCCTTCTTTCTCCCCCCACTTAAAATATTATTGTTCCCCAGCTTTGGCGCTTGCAACGCCATTATAGTGGGTTCGATTCCTGGACCACCCGTACGTAAAATGTATGCATGCATGACTGTAAGTCGCTTTGGATAAAAGTGTCTGCTAAATGGCATACTGTATATACGTATGATGATGATGAATGGTTAAATGTCCCTATTTTGACATATTCTAATGAGACCATGTTGGACAGTGCTGCCCAGGTTAGACCAAGGTAATTCAGTAGCCCTTGACCAGCCCCTGTAGTGAAGACCCCTGTGCTGAAACATCATTCTCACCTGCTGTTTCTAACACTGTCTCCATCCAAATCAATTTAGATAAACGTGGCCGTATCCAAATGCCATGTTTTCATTTCTGTTTGTAGGATTTAACCTAGCTCTCATACAACTTCGTGATTAGAGTAAATATTTCAGGAAAGCATTCTGGTGTGTGTGTGTGTGTTAGTGTGTGTGCTTTGTGTGTGCGTTTTTATGTGTGTGTGGGCGCGCGCGTGTGTGTTTGCGTGCGTGCATGCATGTGTTATGTATGGGATCGACGGGTACAGTGAGGAAAAAAGTATTTGATCCCCTGCTGATTTTGTACGTTTGCCCACTGACAAATAAATGATCAGTCTATAATTTTAATGGTAGGTTTATTTGAACAGTGAGAGACAGAATAACAACAACAAAATCCAGGAAAACGTATGTCAAAAATGTTATACATTTATTTGCATTTTAATGAGGGAAATAAGTATTTGACCCCCTCTCAATCAGAAAGATTTCTGGCTCCCAGGTGTCTTTTATACAGGTAACGAGCTGAGATTAGGAGCAGACTCTTAAAGGGAGTGCTCCTAATCTCAGCTTGTTACCTGTATAAAAGACACCTGTCCACAGAAGCAATCAATCAATCAGATTCCAAACTCTCCACCATGACCAAGACCAAAGAGCTCTCCAAGGATGTCAGGGACAAGATTGTAGAACTACACAAGGCTGGAATGGGCTACAAGACCATCGCCAAGCAGCTTGGTGAGAAGGTGACAGCAGTTGGTGCGATTATTCGCAAATGGAAGAAACACAAAAGAACTGTCAATCTCCCTCAGCCTGGGGCTCCATGCAAGATCTCACCTCGTGGAGTTGCAATGATCATGAGAACGGTGAGGAATCAGCCCAGAACTACACAGGAGGATCTTGTCAATGATCTCAAGGCAGCTGGGACCATAGTCACCAAGAAAACAATTGGTAACACACTACGCTGTGAAAGGACTGAAATCCTGCAGAGCCCGCAAGGTCCCCCTGCTCAAGAAAGAACATATACAGGCCCGTCTGAAGTTTGCCAATGAACGTCTGAATGATTCAGAGGAGAACTGGGTGAAAGTGTTGTGGTCAGAAGAGACCAAAATCAAGCTCTTTGGCATCAACCGTGTTTGGAGAAGGAGGAATGCTGCCTATGACCCCAAGAACACCATCCCCACCGTCAAACATGGAGGTGGAAACATTATGCTTTGGGGGTGTTTTTCTGCTAAGGGGACAGGACATCTTCACCGCATCAAAGGGATGATGCACAGGGCCAAGTACCGTCAAATCTTGGGTGACAACCTCCTTCCCTCAGCCAGGTCATTGAAAATGGGTCGTGGATGGGTATTCCAGCATGACAATGACCCAAAACACACGGCCAAGGAAACAAAGGAGTGGCTCAAGAAGAAGCACATTAAGGTCCTGGAGTGGCCTAGCCAGTCTCCAGATCTTAATCCTATAGAAAGTCTGTGGAGGGAGCTGAAGGTTCGAGTTGCCAAACGTCAGCCTCGAAACCTTAATGACTTGGAGAAGATCTGCAAAGAGGAGTGGGACAAAATCCCTCCTGAGATGTGTGCAAACCTGGTGGCCAACTACAAGAAACATCTGACCTCTGTGATTGCCAACAAGGGTTTTGCCACCAAGTACTAAGTCATGTTTTGCAGAGGGGTCAAATACGTATTTCCCTCATTAAAATGCAAATCAATTTATAACATTTTTGACATGCGTTTTTCTGGATTTCTTTGTTGTTATTCTGTCTCTCACTGTTCAAATAAACCTACCATTAAAATTATAGACTGATCATGTCTTTTTCAGTGGGCAAACGTACAAAATCAGCAGGGGATCAAATACTTTTTTCCCTCACTGTATGTTCCATTGTTTACCTTCTATCGATGCAGACAGCATCTCCTTATAAGACTGTAGTATCTACATTGTTATTATGTAAGTCTATTATACTAGTGTAATGTCCACATGCCTGTGTTTGCATAGCGTATTAGTCACTGAACCTAACCTCTGCTTCTGTCTACTGTCAACAAAGAACCATTCATTTTGTACTAGAAAGACAAATATGACAATACACCATGTTGACTTTATATGCATCAGTGGGCATTGGGCAAACATCTGTACATTTATCAAAGGTGGCTCGCTTGATCATATTGCATCATGCGGTGATGTCACCTTCCCTCAAATTCTTGCCGCCAGTGAACACATGTCCCGTGTCGGCATGGGTACGAATCCATCCCACTGCTTATTTTGACACATATTCTCCTGTATTTCCTGTGCCCTCTACTCACAGTCCAAAGTTCCGAGATTAGTGGGAACTGTCCCCATTCCTTTCATAAAAACAACTCCGGAGCGACAAGCAGGATTATTGACTTAATGGTGCGTATGGTACATACTTCCTCTATAAGTCTCCAGTGGTACATACTTTATAAGCATTTACACATTCATGGGCAGCGGAGTTGTGTTTTGTGCACCAGGAGATTACTGTACAGTACCTGTGTAAGCATAATGAAACATGATGGAATATTACATCATCTTAAATCATTGTATATTATGCTCTCATCCTCACCCACCATTATTGTTACAGATGGCACAGCCATTTCAGGCCCATACAGTGCCTTGCAAAAGTATTCATCCCCCTTGGCATTTTTCCTATTTTGTTGCATTACAACCTGTAATTTAAATGGATTTTGATTTTGATTTCATGTAATGAACAGAAACAAAATAGTCCAAATTGATGAGGTGAAATGAAAAAGATAGTGTGTGCATATGTGGTGCGTGCATATGTATTCACCCCCTTTGCTATGAAGCCCCTAAATAAGATCTGGTGCAACCAATTACCTTCAGAAGTCACATAATTAGTTAAATAAAGTCCACCTGTGTGCAGTCTAAGTGTCATATGGTCTGTCACATGATCTCAGTATATATACACCTTTTCTGAAAGGCCCAAGAGTCTACAACACCACTAAGCAAGGGACACCACCAAGCAAGCGGCACCATGAAGACCAAGGAGCTCTCCAGGGACAAAGTTGTGGAGAAGTACAGATCAGGGTTGGGTTATAAAAAAATATCAGAAACTTTGAACATCCCATGGAGCACCATTAAATCTATTATTAAAAAATTGAAAGAATATGGCACCACAACAAACCTGCCAAGAGAGGGCCGCCCACCAAAACTCACGGACCAGGAAAGGAGGGCATTAATCAGAGAGGCAACAAAGAGACCAAAGATAACCCTGAAGGAGCTGCAAAGCTCCACAGCGGAGATTGGAGTATCTGTCCATAGGACCACTTTAAGCCGTACACTCCACAGAGCTGGGCTTTACGGAAGAGTGGCCAGAAAAAAAGCCATTGCTTAAAGAAAATAATAAGCAAACACGTTTGGTGTTCGCCAAAAGGCATGTGGGAGACTCCCCAAACATATAGAAGAAGGTACTCTGGTCAAATGAGACTAAAATTGAGCTTTTTGGACGTCAAGGAAAACGCTATGTCTGGTGCAAACCCAACACCTCTCATCACCCTGAGAAACCATCCCCACAGTGAAGCATGGTGGTGGCAGCATCATGCTGTGGGGATCTTTTTCATCGGCATGGACTGGGAAACTGGTCAGAATTTAAGGAATGATGGATACAGGGAAATTCTTGAGGGAAACCTATTTCAGTCTGCCAGAGATTTGAGGTTCACCTTACAGCAGGACAATGACCCTAAGCATACTGCTAAAGCAACACTTGAGTGGTTTAAGGGGAAACATTTACATGACTTGTAATGGCCCAGTCAAATCCCAGACCTCAATCCAATTGAGAATCTGTGGTATGACTTAACGATTGCTGTACACCAGCGGAACCCATCCAACTTGAAGGAGCTGGAGCGGTTTTGCCTTGAAGAATGGGCAAAAATCCCAGTGGCTAGATGTGCCGAGCTTATAGAGACATACCCCAAGAGACTTGCAGCTGTAATTGCTGCAAAAGGTGGCTCTACAAAGTATTGACTTTGGGGGGGTGAATAGTTATGCACGCTCAAGTATTCTGTTTTTTTTGTCTTATTTCTTGTTTGTTTCACAATAAAACATATTTTGCATCTTCAAAGTGGTAGGCATGTTGTGTAATTGAAATGATACAAAATCAATTTTAATTCCAGGTTGTAAGGCAAGAAAATAGGAAAAATGCCAAGGGGGGTGAATACTTTCGCAAGCCACTCTAGAGGGTCTTCAGTAAAATCTGACTTTAGCACACTAATTTAGTACACAACCTACATCCCTTAATAATGTAGCTTAATGCAACATTAATAGAAGGCTGCATTATTAAAACATAAATTATGTATGGAATGACAGGCCCAGTAATATATCTTAATGAACACTCCACAGACACTTAGGTCATACTCTTTAATGTATTTCTGACGATGTGTGATAATGCAAATATTCATCTTGGCACATAGTCTTTTAGTTATGACTGATATAAATTCTGTGTTGCTGACATTTGGATAAAGTGATCGAGAGAGGGCGGGGGGAGCTAATCAACATTGCCAGTGTGGTGCATTAACAAACAGTCATCGTAATAATCAGTCCTGGAGTTGTTCATAATGCTTTTTGGGAACTGAATGACTTGGCAGGTCTGTTTCTGAGAACCCTGCCTCTTAAGTGTTCTCTCACCCGCGTAGTGAACATAGCTGATTTGGCTAGAGCTGCCTGCTGGGATGCTGGGGGAGGAATAGAGCTGAATTTGACTTCTTCAAGACTTGTTAGTGCTGTTAAGTCGGTTTGACCCAGAGCAGAGGGGAGGAGACGGGAGTGAGAGAAAGAAGGGAAGGAGACTTATCTTGCACTTACACTTATTGTATGGGATGCCTTTAAATGTGCCTTTAAATGCCATTCAATTCAATTTTCATCCCAAAAACAAAAACAGTATTGGTCAACCGAGAACAGACTTACAACAGAAATAGAAAATCTAACATTACACATCAATGATGTTGATAAATGTAATACGGGGAGTGAATAATCTAGATGCAATACAAAATAATTTGAGGAACTTATTCAGGAAAAACGGAGCAAATTGGATGGAGAACGATAAAAAATGCACCATGTTTTTCCTAAACCTTCAATATAGAAATGCGACAAAAAGAACCTACACAAAATTATTACAAATGATGGAGTAATCCTTATCTCACCAAACAAATGTTATCTTGTTAAGTTCCTCCAACCTCACTTGACAATGAGTTTTGTGATATCCTTCTCCCAAAAGACTTCTCAACAGCTTCTACCCCCAAGCCATAAGACTCCTGAACAGATAATCATGGCTACCCGGACTATTTGCACTGCCCCCCCACCCCATCCTTTTTACGCTGCTGCTACTCTGTTAATTATTTATGCATAGTCACTTTAACTCTACCCACATGTACATATTACCTCAACTACCTCAACTAGCCGGTGCCCCCGCACATTGACTCTGCAACGGTACCCCCCTGTATATATAGCCTCCCTACTGTTACTTTATTTTACTTCTGCTCTTTTTTTTTCTCAACACTTTTTTTGTTGTTGTTTTATTTTTACTTTTTTTGTTAAAAATAAATGCACTGTTGGTTAAGGGATGTAAGCAAGCATTTCACTGTAATGTCTGCACCTGTTGTATTCGGCGCATGTGACCATTTTTATTTTATTTTATTTTATTTTATTTGATGTTCAACTATCTGTGATACAAAAATAATCGTTTAGACAGGGAAAACCCTGGCCTCGATGGCATTCCAATAGAGATACTGTATATCAAACATTTTATGAACTACTGAAATATCCCCCAAAAACTATAGGCCTATATCGAATCTCCCATTCCTCTCCAAACATTTTGAAAGCTGTTGCTCAGCAACTCACTGCCTTCCTGAAGACAAATAATGTATACGAAACGCTCCAGTCTGGTTTTAGACCCCATCATAGTACTGGGACTGCACTCGTGAAGGTGGTAAATTACCTTTTAATGGCGTCAGACCAAGGCTCTGCATCTGTCCTTGTGCTCCTAGACCTTAGTGCCGCTTTTGACACCATCGATCACCACATTATTTTGGAGAGATTGGAAACCCAATTTGGGCTACGCGGACAAGTTCTTGCCTGGTTTAGATCTTATCTGTCGGAAAGATATCAGTTAATCTCTGTGGATGGTTTGTCCTCTGACAAATCAATGGTATGTTTCGGTGTTCCTTAGGTTCCGTTTTAGGACCACTATTGTTTTCACTATATATTCTACCTCTTGATGATGTCATTCGGACACACAATCTCAACTTTCACTGCTATGCAGATGAAACACAGCTGTATATTTAGCTGAAACATGGTGAACCCCCAAAATTGCCTACCCTGGAAGCCTGTGTTTCAGACATAAGGAAATAGATGGCGGCAAATGTTTCACTTTTAAACTCGGACAAAACAGAGATGCTAGTTCTAGGTCTCAAGAACCAAAGAGATCTGCCGTTTGATCTGACAATTAATATCAATGGTAGCACAGTCGTCTCAAATAAAGGACCTTGGCATTACTCTGGACCCTGATCTATCTTTTGATGAACATATACAAATATTTAAAGAGCAGCTTTTTTTCCATCTTCATAACATTGCAAAAAGCATAAACTTTTTGTAAAAAATTATGCAGAAAACCTAATCCATGCTTTTGTCATTTAAATATTTGACTACTGCAATGCTCTATTCTCTGGCTACTGGAATAAAGCACTAAATAAACTTCAGCTAGTGCTAAATACGGCTGCTGGAATCTTGAGTAGAACACAAACATTTGATCATGTTACTCCAGTACTAGCCTCCAGTAACTGGCTTCCTGTTATGGCTGTGGCTGATATCAAGGTTTTACTGTTAACCTTCAAAGCATTACATGGACTTGCTCCCACCTATCTCTCCGATTTGGTCCTGCCGTACATACCTACAGGTACACTATGGTCACAAGATGCAAGCCTGCTTATTGTTCCTAGAATTTCTATGTAAAAAGCTGGAGGCAGGGCTTTCTCCAATAGAGCTAAATGTTTATGGAATGGTCACAGTTACTTCTCTGAGACATTTGAATTGTCAAGAGGCGTAAAACAAGGTTGTGCCTAGTCACCATATCTATTTATTATGGCAATTGAACTGTTAGATTAAAAAATCAGATCTAATGATAACATTGAGACAAAAAATGCATGGATTAGAGACAGAAGTATCAATGAACGGCGATGATTCAAGTTTCAAGTTTTCTCTTGAGTCCTCATTCTTCATCCTTGTAGGACCTCATTGAGGACCTGGATAATTTCTCCAGTTTCTCTGGACTGAAACCCAACTATGATAAGTGATATTACGTATTGGGTCTCTAAAGGATACAAACTTTAAATTGCCATGTAGCATCCCGATTAAATGGGTGAATGGTGTATCTATTAAGTTGAGAATTACCCTGATTAATTCTCTAGTGATATCGCAGTTTACAATATAATTCATGGCTCTACCGACTCCAGGAGAATCGTTTTTAAATAATCAGAAAAAAAATATTTCATTTTATTTGGAATGGGAAACCAGATAAAGTTAAACTTGCATTTTTATATAACGAACATGAGTTTGGTGGGTTAAAACTATTAAATATCAAGGCATTAAACTTGTGGGAATTGGCCTATATGGATAGGGCTAAATTGAAATGCTTTCACAAGGCAATTCAGAGAAACAGATCGTAATTTTGGTGCGCAAAGAAGAAGTCATGAGTGCATTCAGGTGCGTGTTCTGCGGCAAATGTTCTTCACAATAGACAAACAAATATAGGCTCATTCTGTTCAGAACAACACATGGTATGACACCATGTCACCTTGTAACTGTACATCAATTGTCAGTCAAAACCCATACAGCTCTGTAAAACACAGAGCATGAGCTCTAACATAATGTATAGCATATTACTGTACAGTTACTGCGTTCCAATCTAGGCACTTATCAGTGCCCAAATCTTCAATTTTCAACTCGTATACGGGTACGAGTGTAAAGGGCTACAGCATCCATTATACTGAAATTATATCTAAATACAAACTGGTTTTCCTGAAAGCTACTAAGGGAGGCCCATCCTATGTTAAAGAGTGGGCTCTTTGCCTTTTTGCAGATTCAAATTGCACATTTTCGATGGATTGACAATAGATCCCCGTTTAAAGTATCCTCTTTTTAAATGAAGCCAAACACAGTTTGCTACAATTTCAATTTCATCCTCCAGAAAAGGCAGATCTAATATTACAGAAAATAATATGGCTAAACTCCAATGTACTGATAGAAAGAAAAGAAAAAACATTCTAAACAAAAAATGACAAAAAGGGTCAAATATTTATGAAGGACATTGTAAACAAGGTCCTTCATAAACAAGGTCCTTCATCGGTAAAATTATGTCACACAAATCAAATCAAATCAAATTTTATTTGTCACATGCTCCAAATACAACAGGTGTAGACCTTACCGTGAAATGCTTACTAACAAGCCCTTAACCAACAATGCAGTTTTAATATATATAAAAAATAAAATAAAATAAAAGAGCAACAATAAAATAACAATAAGGGTTTGGACCATGATAGTTTGTTGGTGATGTGGACACCAAGGAACTTGAAGCTCTCAACCTGCTCCACTACAGCCCTGTCGATGAGAATGGGGGCGTGCTCGGCCCTCCTTTTCCTGTAGTCCACGATCATCTCCTTTGTCTTGATCACGTTGAGGGAGAGGTTGTTGTCCTGGCACCACACTTCCAGGTTTCTGACCTCCTCCCAATAGGCTGTCTCATCATTGTCGGTGATCAGGCCTACCACCGTTGTGTCGTCAGCAAACTTAATGATGGTGTTGGAGTTGTGCCTGGCCACGCAGTCATGGGGGAACAGGGAGTACAGGAGGGGACTAAGCACACACCCCTGAGGGGTCCCCGTGTTGAGGATCAGCGTGCAGATGTGTTGTTACCTACCCTTACCATCTGGGGCCGGCCCGTCAGGAAGTCCAGGATCCAGTTGCAGAGGGAGGTGTTTAGTCCCAGGATCATTAGCTTAGTGATGAGCTTTGAGGGCACTATGGTGTTGAATGCTGAGTTGTAGTCAATGAACAGCATTCTCCCGTGGTGTTCCTTTTGTCCAGGTGGGAAAGGGCAGTGTTGAGTGCAATAGAGATTGCATCATCTGTGGATCTGTTGGGGCGGTATGCAAATTGGAGTGGGTCTAGGGTTTCTGGGATGATGGTGTTGATGTGAGTTTGACCAGCCTCTCAAAGCACTTCATGGCTACAGACGTTAGTGCTACGGGTCGGTATTCATTTAGGCAGGTTACCTTGGTGTTCTTTGTTCTTGGGCACAGGGACTTTGGTGGTCTGCTTGAAACATGTAGGCATTACAGACTCGGCCAGGGACAGGTTGAAAATTTCACTGAAGACACTTGCCAGTTGGTCAGCGCATGCTCGGAGTACACGTCCTCGTAATCCATCTGGCCCTGCGGCCTTGTGAATGTTGACGGCGAGCGTGATCACACAGTCGTCCGGAACAGCTGGTGCTCTCATGCAACTAACAACAGTGTATGGAGGTGTATGCTCAATACAACATTATAACTAACTCATCGCGGCTCTGCCACAAAATTGGAAGAAGCAATTACTTAAAGACGAATTGAAAGAATTAGTCTGTCTGCCACCGATTAAGAACCATGGCTTAAAATGATTAGTATAAATCGAAAAATGTATCAGTTAAAGTCAAATGGTTTGACAGCAATGCCACATAAAATTCAAGTCAGTTGGCAACAGGTCTTTGATGTCCCAATACCTTGGCATCAGGTCTATGAACTGATATATAAAACATTAATTGACACATCAGTTTGTTTTAATTAAAGCCAGGGGCACAACTTTCACTGGGAATGGGCAGTGGTGTAAAATACTAAGTAAAAATACTTTAAAGTACTACATAAGTAGTTTTATGTGGTAGCTGTACTTTACTATTTATAGTTTTGCCAACTTTTACTTTTACTTCATTACATTTTCCCTGACACCCAGAAGTACTCGTTACATTTTGACAGGAGAATGGTCCAATTCACGCACTTATCAAGATAACATACCTGGTCATCTCTACTGCCTCTGATCTGGCAGACTCACTAAACACAAATGCTTCGTTTGTAAATTATGTCTGAGTGTTGGAGTGTGCCCCTGGCTATCCGTCCCCAAAAAAAAATATATATATATTGTGCCGCCTGGTTTGCTTAGTATAAGGAATTTGAAATGATTTATACTTTTACTTTTGCTGTTGATACTTAAGTATATTTGAGCAATTCCATTCACTTTTGATACTTAAGTATATTTCAAACCAAATACTTTTAGACTTTTACTCAAGTAGTATTTTACTGGGTGACTTTCACTTTTACGTGATTCATTTTCTATTAATGTGTCTTTACTTTTACTCAAGTATGACGATTTAGTACATTTTCCACCACTGGGGGTGGGAGGGGGCATGTCCCCCCCACATTCTGATATTGCATTTTTAACCCCCCCCCCCCCCAGTTTTATCATTGCAATGTGATACAAAAAGGGGCAACGGTATGCTTTAGGACCATGCGGACGCCTCCGGGCGGTCGGGTAGGCTGTTTGGAGTGTTCAGCCAGATGGATTTAGGACCATGAGCAGGCTGACAGGCTGTGTGAAGGCAAAGCTTCTGGAAGGCTGGCTGGACCAGCACAGGAGAGTTGAGCATAGTTCAGTGTGTATGTGTTGTGCTCTTTCAACGAGTTGTAAAAGCAAGCAGAGCAGAAACTGGCTACTCTTTAGTTGACTGATGTAGCTGGCAAGGTAACTGCTGTTTAAAATTAACAGAAAAAAACTAAACTAGTGTATATTCACAGTGCTGAGCTAGTATTGTAACTGACATGTAACATTAGTTAATGTTTCATCCCCTCTCGACTGAGGTGAATGAATAAGCTACGCTAGCTAGTAGCTACCACAGCCAGGTCAGCATGTCAGAGAGTAATAATAGCCACCTCATATCACTATCAAACAGCTGTTGTTTGTATGGAATTGTTTTGTAGCCTTTGTTTTGTCCCATTTCAGAAGTAAATGAACTTGGCAAGCTTTCACCAGTTGATGTACAGTTAGAGAGAGAGCTGGACAAAAGCTGGCTAACATTAGCTATTGTTTTTGCCTCAATCACACTAGACCTGAATCAAAAGGTGAAACCATCAGCCAAATGATAATGAATAATGTAACGTTTTTTTCAGTGCAAAGTGAGTTTTAATAGTCAGTATGGCAATGTAACATTATTGATCTGTCAGTTTCTCTAGGTAATTCCCTACTTTTCACACTGACACAGGAATAAACAGCTCTAACGTTACAGGCTTCACTGTCATGGTAGTCTGCGTGAGACTGGAATTATTTCTTAATCCCGCTCCCGTCCGCACCAGCTGGCTTTCTGTCTGACCCACCTGCTACCCCAAGAACTGGTCCCAAACCCAACCGCTGTTATTTTAGGCTTATGTGACGCAGATCACTTGCCATCAATTGTGCCAGCAATAGGCAATATCAAATGCGCAAAAATTGTCACATGGTCGTTATATTGTATTACTGGGCTATATCAGCCAATATGCTAGATGTAGTTTGAAGAGAGCAGAGTTGGAGAGACTTGCACTTTCTCTTCAGCTATTTTTATAACCTACCTTTTAGGGATTGGGAAGATTTTCAGATGGAGAAATATGGGTGATCAATATTTAGGCAAGGAAAGATACCTGCCCCGTGCTTCTCCGCAAATGCATAGGCTATAGCCTACTCGATTTAATTGAGACCACACGCATTTGATCTCGCAGGTATGGCTACTGAACTTGAAGCAGCAAGAAGGATGACAGCAACACGTACTACGTTTTGCATAGGCCTATAGGATATAGCCTAACTTTTAGGAGGACAATTTGCAGGCAGAGACAAATACATGGGTAATCAATACTTATTGAAAATGAAAAGGCGCAACGCTCGCTCAGCATAGTAGCCTAACCAATGAGCGCATTGTGCATTTTCCTTTTCAATGATGATTAAACATTTTGATTGCACTTCGACTTATGTTGGTTGAGCGCCCTCCACTTTCCATTATCAATATTTATTTACAGACACTGTAGTAAACGACAGTCTAATCATATTTAAGTTAATTTCATATTCAAGTTAACTGCCTCGTGGTTCTCCGCACATGTAGGCAGCCTACTCTATTTCAATGAGACCACATATACTAGGCGCACTTGAACTCTCCCGCCCGACTAGGAGAGGTAGTCTACTGAAGTTGAAGCAGCGAATTCTGAGTGTATGAATAATGCGAAAAATATGTGCTTTTAATAGAATAGGTAGGCTAACGCATACAAAGTAGAAAGAGGACCGTTTCCAAATAATCTGTGGGACAACAAAAATATTTTCATCACAAAGTCTTCTGTCTGACTGCCCGCTCCCGCCGCAGAATGAAAAATGCCGACCTCGCTGCAATGCTCCCATCGGGACTGCAGCGTTCTAGTGCAGTCAGTACACAACACTATGCTCATCATGTCATAGCAGGATCAGATGGTGACAGGGGTCCCAGCAGGGTCAAAGCCAGGGAAGACCAGGTGAATTTAGCAGAATTTTAACAATATCAGGGAACGATACAAAGTTCCATCTTGAATTGATGGGTAGACCTACAGTAGCTACAGGACAGCAGTTTAATCTTAAAGCTGCAGTCTAGGATCTGAGAGTAATGGTAATTTCAATTTCAAGAACCATTGATTCTATTCGTGGATAATATAATGTATACTGTAAATGTACACCAAGGTAATTCTTTGTCATGCCTCATTTTAGGAGGATCAGATGGTGACAGTGGTCTCAGCAGGGTCAGGCAGCCAGGGAAGACCAGTCTGTGACAGAGGCAAGGTGACCTTTTGCAGATACAGTTGGTATAGAAAGTCACCACCCTCTTTCAAAATGTTCACCTTGCAGCCTGAAATGAAAACACATAAAATCAGACTTTTTCCGGCTTTATTTACACACAGTAACCCACAATATCCAAGTGAAAAGAAACAACGAAAAAACTCTGAAAATTAATTACAATTAAAACAGTAAAATACCCTATTTGGATAAGTGAACACCCCCCCTTAGAATTGCAATTGCAAACTTGCTGAGGTATAACCAACCACCTTCCAGATCAAAAATCTGTTAGGCCTACTGCTGCTAGGTAGCTCTCTCTCTGCTCTCCCCCTCCCCTCTGTCTGTCCTTGATTGCAGGAGTGAAGTCTGGTGTGCGGGAGTCAGGGTTCCAGCTGCAGCTCATTCACCATAATCACCTCAGCCTTTAAGACCCGGTCAAACTTGCCACTCATCGTCAGATCATAGTCAAGACGACCATGTTAGTCTCGCTGCCGACTCAACCTGTTTGTTTTCGCTCTTTGTGTTTTTGGCCTGTTCTATTTACTTTTCTCCTGTGCCACAGATTATTGGAACCTGACTCCTGCCACCACCATCTTGCTTTCCACTACCGGACCTCCCTTTTGGACTCACCACGGACACTAGGACATTACGGTACCACACCTGCCCTGACCTGGATCTGTTACCCTCCCTGTAACCTGGACTTGCTCTTCCCCTATTATTGGAAACCTGGACTAATTGAACATTGTAAATAAACCTGTTAAACCTTCTCTGGCTTGGTGTAGTTGTCTGCATTTGGGTTAAAATCCAGTTAAATCATGACAAAATCAAGCTAATTGGCTTCCATCTGTGATCAATTGTAGTGACTTTGATTAGTTCAGAATAAAAGCAGTTGTTCATAGAGGACTCTTAGTAGTGCAATTCAAAGCAAAGAATCAACTATGGGTGGAAAGGTACTTTCAAAAGATCTACGAGATAAAGCTGTGGAAAGGCACAAGTCAGGGGACGGATATAAAAAGATTTCAATGGCTTTGTCCATCCCTCTGAGCACAGTTAAGACCATTATTAAGAAGTGGAAGGTGTATGGCACCACCCAGACCCTGCATAGATCAGACCGTCCCTCCAAACTGGATGACCGGGCAAGGAGGAGACTGATCAGAGAGGCTACCAAGAAGCCAATGGCGACTTTGAAGGCATTTCAGGCCTTTATGGCAAAGACAGGTCAATGTGACCACAATATCACAAGCGCTCCACAAATCTGGCCTCTATGGGAGGGTGGCAAGAAAAAAACCACTCCTCAAAAAAGAGGATTTGCTGTTTCTGTGTGTTAATTTATATTTGAGGTATATGTGGGTTTTTTTGTTTCCAAACTTTTCAGTTGGGAATTAAGAAAATTAAAGGTGTGAACTGGGAAGGAAATTGTGTTGGGAGAGAGTTGAGTTATTGACTAGACTGGTGGGGGTTGAGCGTGCAGGCGGCTCGGGCTGGCTGAAATTTGATATAGAGGATGTCTTAATAAAGACAATCGAAAGTCTATGTATTTTTTCAAGAGTTAAGTTGTTAGGCTATTGGTTAAAGGTGCAACACAATATTTATTATTGAATTACCTTTGATCTAGTTCAGTCTTATTAATAACGTAAACATATTTAATAATGATATTTTACCTAGCTTGATGACTGTGGGCATTTTTGCTTACTTTTTGTTCTAAATAGAGACAGCATATTTGATTGTGTAAAATTGCAGGAAATTTGCTTTAGATACCCCAAATAATTCTGGGGGCGGATCCTCAGACCCCCGCCAGGTTATGTCCCCCCCACTTCTAAAACCAAAGTGGCGCCCCAGATTTAAGCTATTATATAAAATACCTGCTACAAAAATAATGCTCAATATATAGAGCATTGAACAGTCAGGGAAAGGAAGTGAAGGAGAGAGGCAGAGAGAGGAAGGTTGGGACAAATGCCATGACCCAAACGTTGCATTTGAGCCTAATCTAAAGAGAGTCTGAGGAGACCGGACTAATAAAACAGCTGAGAGAGAGAGAGAGACAACAAAATGTTGAATAAGTCAGGTATGAATAATTTCTGAAGGCACTGTATATATGATTCAAAATACATTTTACAATAAGCTACATGTACACTGAGTGTACAAAACATTAGGAACAGCTGCTCTTTCCATATATTCCATACGTGTCAAGAACTGCAACGCTGCTGGGTTTTTCACTAACAGTTTCCTGTGTGTGTCAAGAATGGTCCACCATCCAAAGGAATTCCAGCCATCTTGACACAACTGTGGGAAGCATTTGAGTCAACATTGGCCAGCATCCCTGTGAAACGCTTGACACTTTGTAGAGTCCATGCCCCGAGGAATTGAGGCTGTTCTGAGGGCAAAAGGGATGCACCTCAAAATTAGGAAGTTGTTCCTAATGGTTTGTACACTCAATGTAGCCTACCATTTGTGTTTTATAGTTATACCTTTGCCTATTCGATCTGGTCACTAACATAGGCCTACGGAATTGCACCAAATTCTTATCTCAAAAACATCTAATCTGTGCTTCAGAACCAAAAAGTTGCATGTCCTGACCATTGACCAATAACTAGTCATCAATATTGGTGCGAAAATGCGGGTGCACATATCCAGATTAATGACCACTGACCAGGAATCACTTGTTTCATTTTCTCCTGTCAAAAACAGAGTAGCCTACATTCATTTATATCCAAATAAAATACAGGTTAGCAATCTGCAAAGGATGCATGTTTACCATAACAATAGGCTACTTGGCGATTTTATTGATCATTTTCATATTTCAGATCCAGTGCAGCCATTTCTATATCAATATCAAATCATTTCTGGTAACAATTTAGTATCTTAATGGTCAAAAATAAACAAAAAGAGCTTCTTAGCAAAGAGCAATTTCTCAAGCAAGAATTTAGCTAGGACTGTCTGGCAGTGGTCTGAGTGGGGAAGGGAAAACAGAAACTCTTTCTTATACATTACTATTGGCTTGTAATGCCTTGTAAATTATTGTTAATGTCATGTGTTCCTCCCTGCCCACTTAGCTGTGTTTAATATTAGGCCGACTCAAACCACGGTTAAGGAGGTGCAGCGCTTCATTGGCTTTGCCAATTACTATTGTAGGTTTATCCGAGGCTTTGGCAAGGTCGCAGCCCCCATCACCTCTCTGTTGAAGGGTGGGCCGTCCCAGCTCCACTGGTCTGCTGAGGCTGACAGGGCTTTCAGTACCCTGAGGGCTCTGTTCACCTTAGCCCCGGTACTGGTCCATCCCGATCCCTCATTGCCGTTCGTAGTGGAGGTGGACGCGTCCGAGGTAGGGGTAGGCGCTGTCCTATCCCAATGCTCGGGCACGCCACCCAAGCGCCGCCCCTGTGCCTTCTTCTCTAAGAAGCTCAGCCCGGCGGAGCAGAACTATGACGTTGGTGATCGGGAGCTGTTGGCTGTTGTCAGAGCCCACACAGCGTGGAGGCACTGGCTCGAGGGGGCCAAACACCCTTTCCTCGTCTGGACTGACCACCGTAACCTGGAGTACAGCTGGGCAGCGAGGAGGCTGAACCCTCGCCAGGCCAGGTGGGCCTTGTTCTTCACCCGGTTTGATTTCATGCTGTCCTATATACCAGGCACTAAGAACATGAAGGCAGACGCACTGTCATGGCTGTACGACACAGAGGAGAGGCCCCCTATACTCCCCCTCCTCTGGTCACCCAGGCATCGGCCGTACAGTGCGCTGCCTTACTGGGAAGTACTGGTGGCCTACCTTGGCTAAGGATGTGAGGCTGCATGTCTCCTCCTGCTCGGTTTGCACCCAGAGTAAGGCACCTAGGCACCCTCCAGCGGGTAAGTTACATCCCTTACCAGTTCCACAACGGGATGCCAGAGGACATAGTGTCTGACCGGGGTCCCCAGTTTACATCTAGGGTCTGGAAGGCGTTCATGGAACATCTGGGGGTCTCGGTCAGCCTGATCTCTGGGTTTCACCCCAAATCTAATGGGCAGGTGGAACGGGTGAATCAGGATGTGGGTAGGTTTCTGTGGTCATACTGCCAGGACCGGCCGGGGGAGTGGTCGGTGTTCTTGCCATGGGCCGAATATGCCCAGAACTCTCTCCGCCAATCCTCCACTAACATGTCACCATTTCAATGTGTTTTAGGGTATCAGCCGGTCCTGGCACCGTGGCATCAGAGCCAGACTGAAGTTCTTGCGGTGGGTGACTGGTTTCAGCACGCGGAGGAGACGTGGAACGTCCACCTCCAGTGCGCAATGCATTGCCAGAAGTCCAACGCTGACTGCCACTGCAGTGAGGCCTCGGTCTTTGTACCGGGTGATCGGGTCTGGCTCACGACCCTCCACATGCCCCTCCACCTGCCCTGCCTGAAGCTGGGCCCGCTGTTTGTGGGGCCGCTCAAAGTCCTGAGGAGTGTGAACGAGGTAACGTATAGGTTGCTGCTCCCTCCTGATTACCATATTAACCCCTCGTTTCACGTGTCTCTCCTTAGGCCGGTGGTGGCAGGTGCGGGCGGGGGGCCTTCAGTCGGGCGGGCGGGGGGGCTTCAGTACCTTGTGGAGAGGGGTACGGTCCTAAGGAGCGGTGCTGGGTCCCGGTGAAGGATGTCCTCGATCCCTCCCTGTTGCGGGACTTCCACCATCGCCATCCGGATTGCCCTAACCTGCATCCTCCTGGCGGTCCACGGGGCCGGTGTCGGTGCGCTGCTGGAGCTGCGTGTCAAGGGGGGGTACTGTCATGACTCCCTCCGAAGCTGCCTCATCTCCTTGTTTGGGCAGGCTTCGGCGTTCGTCGTCACCGGCCATGTAGCCACTGTTGCTCCTCTTTTCCTCATTCCATTAGTTTTGTCTTGTTTTTCACACACACCTGGTACATATCCCCTCATCAGTCTCTGTATAATTATTCCCTCTGCTCCCCCATGTCTTTGTGTATTATTGTTCCATGTGGAGGTGTTGCTAGCTCGTGTTGAGCATTATGTTAATTTTATTTTTTTCCAGTACACATTTAAGTCGCACTGTATTTGGTTTACATATTGCTGCGGACTGCTGTATTGGCCAAATAAACTCTATTATTTGATTCACACCTCCTGCGGCTGGCTCCGTCCTACTCACCTTGTTACAGGCAGATACGCGGCTCTTCCTCTCTGCTACAGTTCAAAAACCCTAGTTGCCTAACTCGCTAAAGAAACCTAAGATTTAGAAGCGAAGCAAATAGCCTAAACATTGATAAAACAATTAAAATACACAGACAGCCCCCAACTTCACCTTTAACAGATTCATTAGGATTATTTAGCATTCATGCATTCATTCAATGTTTTATTGTAATACATGATGACTTGTGTTTAATAAAAGGCACTGTATAAATGTCTAGCAGCTGGCTATTGCCTTACCTATATGTTATAAAAGTCAATCTAATGGCTTGTTCGGCTATATTCCAAGTAGCCTAGAGTCTAAATGTTCCCCCGAATCACCCCATCCCTAATTAGCCTACTATTTCATACAATATACAGAAAACATATTAGGCCTAACTGGCATTAGTAGGCTACATGATCTGTGTCAGTGTGCGTGAGTGTCTCTGTTTTCTTCCTACTTCGACTGCACCACTGTCCTCTGCAGCACTCGGACCAGCAGAACCAGAATTCTTAGCAAATACATCGGTTAATTTAGCAGCGTCGGCTTTATGAGACCTTTTTTGGGTCTCTAACTTTTTAGGCACCACCTTTCGTTTTTATGATCCTGTTCTGACTAAGTGACTGACAGAGTCAGAGCGGGTTGCACTCTCTTTGATGATGCGCGTTTGACTTTGAATGTGAATTTACGACACCTCAGCTCAGCCAATCAGAATACCGGGCTGGCCCATCTTGGTAAGGGGGCCAGCCTTTGCCCACTGGTCAGCCAAATGCTCAACAGATAAAATGCGCAAAATTATTATTTTTTAAAACAGGCTAATGGGCTGCCAGCCGTGTACAAAAAGTAAAAAAATATATTCAATTTCGACAAGCGCACCCCAATAAAAGATGGTCCAGCCCTTCTGGTATTTGCCAGAATTGCCAGACGGCCAATCGTCCCATGCATCACCTTCCCTGAAACTCCCACTGTTTATTTGATACGTAATAACTGTGACGCCTACAGGCACAGTGATGTCCGGATCTTGTGTTCTACAGTCCCCAACCCTAACTTCTAACCTAACTTGTTCCGAAGCCACTCCTGCGTTGTCTTGGCTGTGTGCTTAGGGTCGTTGTCCTATTGGAAGGTAAACCTTAACCCCAGTCTGAGGTCCTGAGCGCTCTAGAGAAGGTTTTCATCAAGGATCTCTCTGTACTTTACTCCATTCATCTTTCCCTCGATCGTGACTAGTCTCCCAGTCCATACCGCTGAAAAACATCACCACAGCATGATGCTGTCACCACCATACTTCACCGTAGGGATGGTGCCAGGTTTCCTCCAGACGTGACGCTTGGCTTTCAGGCTAAAGAGTTCAATCTTGGTTTCATCAGACCAGAGAATCTTGTTTCTCATGGTCTTAGAGTCTTTAGGTGCCTTTTGGCAAACTCCAAGTGGGCTGTCATGTGCCTTTTACTGAGGAGTGGCTTCTGACTGGCCACTCTACCATAAAGGCCTGATTGGTAGAGTGCTGCAGAGATGATTGTCCTTCTGGAAGGTTCTCCCATTTCCACAGAGAAACTCTGGAGCTCTGTCAGAGTGACCATCGGGTTCTTGGTCACCTCTCTAGGAAGAGTCTTGGTGGTTCCAAACTTCTTCCATTTAAGAATGATGGAGGACACTGTGTTCTTGGGGACCTTCAATGCTGCAGACATTTTTTGGTAACCTTCCCCAGATCTCGTCGACACAATCCTTTCTCGGAGCTCTATGGACAAACCCTACGACCTCATGGCTTGGATTTTGCTCTGACGTGCACTGTCAACTGTGGGACCTTATATAGACAGATGTGTGCCTTTCCAAATCATGTCCAATCAATTGAATTTACCACAGGTGGACTCCAATCAAGTTGAAGAAATATCTCAAGGATGATCAATGGAAACAGGATGCACCTGAGCTGAATTTCGAGTCTCAAGGCAAAGGGTCTAAATACTTATGTAAATAAGGTTTTTCTGTTTTAGTTTTAATACTTTTGCAAACATTCTAAAAACCTGTTTTTGCTTTGTCATTATGAGGTATTGTGTGTAGATTGATGAGGATTTTTATTTATTTAATCCATTTTAGAATAAGGTTATAATGTAACAAAATGTGGAGAAAGTCAAGGGGTCTGAATACTTTCCGAAGGCACTGTGCATTCTACGATATGTTGTTGAAATGTTGAAGCTTCTTATGATAGCCTACTTCAAAACCAAATGGTACGTAGTCACAAAAGTAGATGGGGTGTATTTTTAACAAAAAATGAATGGAGCGAATTTGGAGCCCTGAGAGATTTTTAGGGGAGGGGGGAAAGGATGTTGAGCGCCAGAGCAGTGTGCAAAGACCACTCTGTAAACAATGAGTGGGATTTCCAACAGCTCAACTCCACTCACATACAGATATGGTCTGAGTAGGGATGGGGAAAACTGAAAATTAGCTGTTATTGGCAGAGAGGTTTGGAACTCTCTTTCTTATTGGTCTATTTTACTGCATGGTGATGTCACCATGGAAGGCCAAAACTTAATGTTCAAGTTTGGGATGGAAAGTAATCACATCTAAAGGAGCCTATTTTCTGTATGATTGTTTTGGAAAAATATAAAGTTCCTTGTAGGGTTGGCCACCCGTCTCCGTTTCCATGCATTATATTACCCCGAAGTGCTGTCCCCGACGCACGCACCAGTGGGAGAGCCCTCCGCGTGACGTCATGATCATGATCAAGATAAGCCTGGAGCTATATCACGGAGGCGAATGGTTTACGCTATAAAAAAGACTGTTACAGCCGAGAGGGATTCTTGTCGGAGCACAGAAGCAATTGCAAAGGGCGAAGAAATAGTCGTGATAGAACCGTTGGCACCAGCAGAGCCCAGCGCTCAACCCTTAGATATGCTCCTTGAGCCCTCTCCTGTCTCTCTTTATCTCTGTGTGTCAATTAATTTGTGCGCTCCAAGTCAAGTCAGATCGCACTCCATTGAAATGCGAGCATCAGAATAAAGACAGCGCACCTTCGATAGAGTGGACAGAGACACTGTGTGTGACAGTGTCAGACAGCGAGCAGGGGACAGAAGAGGAGCACCAGCCTGCGCAGGATGTGTTTGGAAAGCAGCTAAAACCGAGACAAATCATCGGGGACAGAGCTGCGCTGCTGCCCGCCTCTGGAGTCGCCTATAGTCTGGGGACAGAAACCTAAAATAAAATGGGCGCTGGCAGCGTGGACCTACTGGTCACTCTCCAGATCCTGCCCGGTTTCTTCTCCAACTGTTTGTTCCTTGCGCTCTACGACTCGGTGGTTCTGGTGAAGCGCCTAGTGTCCTTACTGAGCTGCTCGGGCGGCGGCGGGGGAGAGTGGCAGCGCATGCTGACCTCCGCAGGGCTCCGGTCCATATGGAACAGCTTCCTGCTGGATGCATATAAACAGGTAATGAACCATGTTGTATTGTCATACATATAAACTCACTGCAGGCTACGCTGTAGTTAGAGTTTGTGGTTATACTGTGAGTTGTAGGAACTTGTATTGTGGTATTGTATGCGCAACTCACCCACAGGTCTTGGGCATTGTGCCGGCAAAATAGTGTACTCTAAAAGAGTCAGAATGGCATCATGCATAAAAGTTGGTCAAAACCGCTTGAGCACACAACCTGGTCTCAGAGAATTTCGCATTATTCTTTATGTAATTGGGTCAAACTCTTTTTAGTATGATATGTTACGTTTCATATTGGTATGCATTAATTTTTGGATGTCCATCACCCATTTCGTATGATATGTTACGAATTACAATTAGTATTATATGTTACGAATTTGCAAAACGTACAATATTGTAATGACCTGGCTAGATCATAAATGATCAAATGTCCAGACAGAGGTTTGAGTTTACGAATTCCCGGTTTATTAACCAAACTCAACACAGGCTACAGTTTGGCCGTAGCCCACACCAAATAAATCAAGGATAACCGTAAAAAACAACGGTGACCATCTCTTGTTAAGACCAGACGTAAGAGAGAGAACAATGGCTAAGCATGGTCTTAAATTTGCGATGCTTCCCCCCCACCCCGTCGCCGCTCCACCAACCACCAGGATGCCCGGAACCAGAACATTCCAGGCATTCCCGTGGTTGGCAGACAGCAGGTTGACTGGCATGTTGGACCCAGCGAACACTAGGTACTGGTAAGTACAACACAACCAACGAACAGCATAACACATAATACACAGCTGTCTGTGCGGGTCGTTACACAGCCCCCCCACCACAAAGTCCCTCGTCCCAGAGGGAACAAACAAAGTCTCTGAAGCGACCCGGAGCTCTCCTTTGCCTGCGTGGCTGTGATGGTCGCAGAGTGTCCAGATGTGGAACAGGGGGCTCAGTCTGTGGCAGGGGGCTGCCCCTCTGGTGCCCAGGGGATGAAGGCAGGGACATGGGGTCAAGGATGAGGGAACGTGGAATACAGTCCCTGGCTCCGGGGAACCACGCAGTGACACAAGGAGGGAGTCTGGGTGAGTGGGCTGTCTTGAGCCTTGTCTGCGGCACCTGGGGGTTGGTGCTTGGGGAATGTCATTGCCAGAGAGGGGAATTGTGGGGGTCCCTGGGGTTTGGGGAGAAGAGGCCCCTCTGTAGGGGGCTAACCTGTCCTGGTGCAGTGCCACCTTTCTACCCCTGGGAGAAATCTTCACCCAGTACACAACCTCCCCTACCCTCTCCAGGACGCTGCAGGGCCCCACCCAGTGGCTGTCCAACTTGGGGCATCTGCCTTTCTTTCTCAGGGGGCTGTAGACCCAGACCAGCTCCCCAGCCACAAAGTGCCTTCCCCGGGTGTGCATGTCATAGTTTCTCTTCTGCCTCACCCCTGCATTCACCAGCTGCTCTCTGGCGAAGGTGTGGGTTGTCTCCGGGCATACTCTGGCCCCGGGGGAACAGGAGGGCTATCCAGGGGCCAACCAAACGCCATCTCTGCAGGGGTGTGGATCTCTTGAGGAGGGCAGGTGCAGGGGTGCGGATCGCTTGAGGAGGGCAGGCGTGCAGGAGGTGGAATCTTGGACAGCGGAGCGGCATGCCATGAGGACCATGGGCAGGTGCTTGTCCCAGTCACGCTGGTGTTTATCAGAGAATATGGCCAGCTGCTGTCCAAGCGTTTTGTTGAAGCGCTCCACAAGGCCATCACTTTGAGGGTGGAGAGGAGTAGTGCGGGTCTTGTGCACACCCAGCCTCTCACACATGGTGGCGAACACACATGACTCAAAGTTTCTGCCTTGGTTGCTGTGGATGGACTCCGCAGCTCCAAACCTGCTGAACATCCCTGCTGTCAGGGCGCCAACAATGGTTTCTGCCTCCTGGTCAGGCAGAGCAAAGGCCTTGGGCCATATTGTGAAATAGTCCATGGCCGTGATTACCCAGCGGTTTCCACTGTCCACTCCCACCCTCTCCATGGGAGCCCCAACTGGGACTGTTGGAGCTGAGCATGAGAACGGCCTGGAGGGCCCTTTCTCGCTGTGCAGTTGTCACAGCGGCGGCAAAAGCCCTCCACACCCCTCTTGTGCTGCCCCCAGTTAAAGCCCTGACGGAGGCGGCAGAGGGCTTTTGTGACCCCAAAGTGTCCAGTCCCCAACCCCCCATGAGTGCTTTGGCGCACAGCCTCCCGCAGTGCTTTTGGGACCACCACCTGCCACCTCTCTTCTCCCGTAGCTGGCTCTTTCCATGCCCGCTGTAGCACGCCATCTGCCAGCCGCAGTCTCTCAAACTTTGACCACAACCCTTTGGGCGCGAGTGAGAGCGCTGCCACCTCTTCCTACGGTGGCCTCAGCTGTGCCTCTACCCACTGGAGCACTGGCTGTAGGTCTATTTCCCACACCTGCTGCTGCCCCCATTCAGCCATTCTGCAGCTCACAGCAGACAGGCCCGCTCGCCCAACACACTGTGGCACAGACCCCCTCCTCCGCACACAGCTCTCTCTCATGGCCCCCTCGCCGCTTACAGTGGCGGCACCAGTCTGCAGTACATGGCCGACGGGACATGGTATCGGCGTTGGAGTGGCGTGTCCCTGCCCTGTGCACCACTGTGAAGTCGTACGGCTGAAGCTCCTCCAACCAGCGTGCAACCTGCCCCTCTGGCTCTTTGAAAGACATGAGCCACTGGAGAGCAGAGTGGTCAGTCCTTATAGTAAAAGGCAGGCCACCCAGGTAGTACTTGAAGTGTTTGATGGAAGCCACAACAGCGAGGAGCTCCCGCCGGGTGACACGCTCATGTTTGTTGAATGTTTTACTGAAGTGCGCCACCACTCTCTTCCCCTCTGGCCCCACCTGGGCCAGAACCCCACCCATGCCCACATTGTCAGCGTCTGTGTCCAGGATAAAGGGCAAGTTGAGGTCAGGGGGGCCTCAAACAGTGCACGTTTGAGGGTGTTGAAGGACTCCTCGCACTCCACTGTCCAAGTAAAGGCCTTGTTCTTTGGCGGCAGGCGGTTCAGGGGAGCAGCGACGTTTGGGAAGCCCCGTACAAACCTCCTGTATTTCGAGGCCAGGCCCAGGAACCTCTTCAGCTGATGCTGGTCAGTGGGGGTGGGCCAGTCTCGGACAGCCCCACTTTGTCCTCCATGGTGCTGATGCCTTCCTCCCCCTCTTGGTGGCCCAAGAAGGACATCTCTCTCCTCATGAAGTGGCACTTCTCAGAGTGGAGCTTCAGGCCTGCGGCAGACACCCTCTCCAGCACACGCCGTAGCGCCCCCAGGGCTGACTGGAAGGAGCTGCCATGGGCTAGGATGTCGTCGAGGTATACCAGACACTCCAGTCGGGGGATGCCATCCAGCACCCTGTCCATCAAATGCTCAAAAGTAGCTGGAGTGTTGCACAGGCCGAAGCACAGGACCTTGAACTGCCAATGTCCTCTGTTAGTGGAGAACACAGTTTTGGCTCTGGCTTCTGGGGAGAGGGGCACCTGCCAGTAGCCACTGCGGAGGTCTAGTGAGGAGAACCAGGAGGACCCCTAACCAGGTCCAGCGACTCATCAATGAGTGGTATGGGGTATGAGTCCTTCCTGGTTACCTCATTCAGCCGCCTGTAGTCCGCACAGAACCTCAGCTTGCCCCCCTTCTTAGGAACCATGATGACTGGTGCTGCCCAGGGGCTCTCTGAGGGCTCGATGAAGTCTGCCTGCTGCATCTCCAAAACAGCCTTGTCTGCCGCCTCCTGGTGTGCCAGCGGGATACGGCGGGGACGCATCTTGATGGGCCGAGCATCACCTGTGTCGATCTCATGTTGCACCAGATGAGTCTGACCCACCTCTTCCTCACTCAGCGCAAAGCTGTCTCTGAATTCAAACAGCAACTGCCACAACCGTTCCTGCTGCTAGGGGTCAAGACCAACACAGTTCCTCTTCCATATCTCCCTCACTGCAGACAGTGTCCTCTCCTCTCCCATCTGGGCTAGCTGGGCTGGGGGCGGGGGGCGTGGCCAGGGCTCATGGAGGGATGTGTCATGGAGGTAGCTGGGGGAATGTAACACACAACCTTGGGTGACAGAGGGGCTCGGGAAAAGTCACACACAGATGTGGGGGAGGGGGGGAAGACATGAGTCTCTGCTGCTTTAACTGTTGGAGTAAGGGGGTTGTTGGGTTGTGTGAATGTGACATTATGGGGGGCCATGGTGACTGCCGGCCCTCCCTGGAAGCTCAGTGTGCACCCATTTAGGTCTAACTGTCAGCCTGTGCTCCTAAGAAAGTCTAACCCCAGAATACAAGGGTCCTGCACAACCACCACCCACACAGGATGATGCACAGTCCTGCCCCCTACTGTCAGAGTCATTATTCCCTTCCCTTTTATGGGTGCCAGCTCACCTGTAACTGTGCAGAGCTGCACAGTTGTGGGCTCAAACTGAGTCGAACCTGGCACAACATTCGGCCTCACCAGGGTTACTGTGGACCGAGTGTCCACCAGGGCAGAGCAGGGCACCCCCTCCACTGTGACAGGGACATGACAAAAGTCCCCAACACAGGGCCGGCCCACCACAACAACAGGCTCCATCTGCTTGCACTCGTCTGCTTCTGGGGGACGTGGAGCCTCGCTCCCCTGTCCGTGCCGGTGAGCTCCTCCTGGCGATTGTGGTGGTTGGGAAAGAGAGCCAGGGGTCCGCACCTATGCGATTGTGGTGGTTGGGAAAGAGAGCCAGGGGTCCGCACCTATGCGGACCGAGCCATTTCCCTGAGCTCTGGGGGACATGGGGCAATTCCGGCGCAGATGGCCTGGCTGACCACACCCCCAGCAGACCATGGGACCAGGGCGAGTGTTGCGTGCCACCTGTAGCGACACAGCACGAATAAGTTCAGTCATTTTAGCCACCCATGCAGGTTGGGCCGCTCTGCCCCACAGCCCGCACAGTGGGTGTGTCTCCCTGCACCCCCACAGAAGCCCCAGCTGAAGCCCCAGCCCATACGAGCTCCCTCTCCAAAGCCATCTCCAAGGCTATCTGCAATGACTCAGGATGAGCCAGCTGGGTCTGTATGCGCAGTTCTGTAGAGAGAGCGCCTGTATGAACTTGTCCCGTGCTAGCTCGCTCTGCACGGAGGGGGGCATGCGAGCCCACCGAGAAAGGCTCTTAATGTCATTAGCTAGCACCCGTAGTGGCTCTCCAGGCTGCCTGTGTCTATTACTCAGTTCGGAGCGCAGCAGCACGGGCTGTACAGACTGTCCAAAGCACCTCCTCAGTGCTCCAACTAAAGCCCCATTATCGCATCTGTCCTCGGAGCTAATCAATATCAAACAGGACAGAGCATCATCCATGAGGCACAAAGCCAACTGCAGTGCCCTATCTTCATTCGACCACCCCCCAGAATGAGCTGACTGTTCAAATTGAGCATGAAAAGCTTCCCAATCCGTCTTACTGGAGTACTTCGCGGTCTTAACAGATACGGATGCAATCGGGGACTGGGCGCCACCATGTTTGTTTACATCTTGAGCCGCAGCCTCCTCGTCACGCAGCGTCGACGTCACCCCTTCGGTCCGCCCCCCAGAATCTTCGCGAAGCACAGTCGCAGAAGCACCCATTCCGCCTCAGCCGCCATCATTCTAGTGGTCACCCTCAAGCGGCCTCTGTGCGCCGATGCCCTGGCGATCTCCTCGGCCAGATCCTCCGACATCCATGCACACGTACCTCCTTGGCCATAATCGTCCCCTACCTCCACCTTCACTTTCGGATTCCCTCTAAGCATTTTCAACCCCCGTTCTCCACGTAACGTTAGCTAGCCACGGTAGTCAGCTAGCTAGCTGGCTAACTTTTATCCACGTTTTAACTTCTGACACAAATGTAATGACCTGGCTAGATCACAAATAAACAAATGTCCAGACAGAGGATTGAATTGACGAATTCCCAGTTTGTTAACCAAACTCAACACAGGCTACTGTCTGGCCGTAGCCCACGCCAAATAAATCAACGATAACCGTATAAAACAACCGTGACCATCTCTTGTTAAGACCAGAGGTAAGAGAGAGAACAACGTCTAAGCATGGTCTTAAGCTTGCGATGCTCCACCCCCCTGCCAAACCCTCCCCCCAGCCGATCCACCAACCATCAGGATGCCCGGCACCAGAACATTCCAGGCATTACCGTGGTTGGCAGATAACAGGTTGACTGGCATGTCGGACCCCGCAAACACTGGGTACAAGTACGTACAACACAACCAACGAACAGCATTACACATAACACAGAGCTGTCTGTGCAGGTCGCTACAATATGTTACGAATGTGCAAAATGTACAATATGTTACAAACATATGATATGCTACGAATTCTAGCTAGCTGGCTAGGTGGCTAATGTTAGCTAGGCTAGGGGTTAGGGTTAGGGGTAAGGGTTAAGGTTAGGGTCAAGTTTAGGAGTTAGGTTAAAGGGTGCGAGGAAGCGTTATCTAACATGCTAAGTAGTTGCAAAGTAGCTAAAAAGTAGTAAGTAGTTGAAAAGTTGCTAATTGGCTAAAATACTAAAGTTGTCTGTGATGAGATTCAAACTCGCAACCTTTGGGTAGCTAGACTTTCGCATTAAACGCCCACCCCTCCATCCCGACCAACCAACCAACCAACCAACCAACCTACGTTTTTGTCTTAAGTAACCATCTGTCTTATGTAACCATAACAAACATAACATATCATACAAATTTCAGTGTCCCAGATTTATATGTACTATGTTACGTTTAGTCTATGAGACCAGGCTGCAGCACAAAACGATCTAGCTAGGCATGCTTCTCTGTAACTCTTGCCATTACAAAAGCAGTGTATAGTTAATTTTGAAAGGACAATTATACTATTTCTGCATTACTGAATTCTTATCTTGCCATCTGAGACCATGTCCATGGGTCCCCTTGTTTAAATCAGCATGTTGTACTTTGATATCAAATCAAATGTAGGTTATCTGATCTAAAAAGTGATGAACTTTGGCCCCCAGACAGTCAAAACCCTGAGGGCCATTCACCCTCAGTTACTTGGAAATTCAGAGGTCTGGCATCTCCTAAATGTTACATTTTAACTCCCAAACCAAACAGACGCCGGTGTGTCAGTCCCAACCAGACACTAGGCATCAGGCAGGTAGCCAGGTACACGTGAGCTTTTACACAGATTATCTGACACATAGGCATTTTGATAGCCAGGTAAATGTACAGTATGGATTTGCACGTTTTACATGCATGAAACACATGCATCAAGCTAGTTACTAAAGAATGTGGTCGTCTAGTTTTGGGTAATTTGGTAGAGGATTCCCCCACCTCTCCCCTCTGCTCCCTTGTTGATAGTCTGATCCTCTGATGTATTATTGTCACGTTCCTCCTCTCTTTCTCTTACTCCTCTCTCCTTTCTTCCTGCCTCTCTCTCTCACTCCTTCTTTTTCCCTTTCTCATGCCCTCTCTCTCCCCCTCTCCCTGCATCTCTGTCGTTCAGTCCCTGGCTCTCTCTTACTCTGACATCACTCTCTCTCCTCTATCTGTTTCCACCTCTCTTTCTCCTCTCCTTCTCTCTCTCCCCTTCTTCCCTCTCTCTCCTGTCCCATGCTGTGTCTGCGTCTTCTACTCCTACTAAACAATAAATTGTTCTACCTTTTCCTGAACTCTCATGAGTCATGCCTAATCAGTGTTTTAGATCTGTCACGGGGAGGCAAGTTTGCAGTGTTCTAGTGGGGATTGAGATGGGGAGGCATCATGGGGAGGCAAGCACTTCTGTCCAGCACTCTCCATCCCGCTTTGATTATTGACTCTTGGCTTGGTTAATGTACACACACACACACACACACACACACACACACACACACACACACACACACACACACACACACACACACACAAACACACACTAGTAAAGCACGGGTTGACTCATAACCCGCAGTCCCCGCAGATATACGGGTGGGTTTTCCCTCTCTCATGCCCTCTCTCTTCCCATCACCCTACCTCTCTGTCGTTCAGTCCCTGGCTCTCTCTTACTCTGGCATCACTCTCTCTCCTCTATCTGTTTCCACCTCTCTTTCTCCTCTCCTTCTCTCTCTCCCCTTCTTCCCTCGCTCTCCTGTCCCATGCTGTGTCTACGTCTTCTACTCCTACTAAACAATAAATTGTTCTACCTTTTCCTGAACTCTCATGTGTCATGCCTAATCAGTGTCAGGCCTGTTAAAGAGTATTACAATGTTAGTGTCAAAAGGCTCTTACCACAACAACACTCACACTCATTTCAACTCTTAGGCTGCTGACTAAGTGGATGAAACGGACTTGGGGAAGTCTATCATGTGCACTGGTCAATTCAATACACCTAATCACTTACTGATGTAAAATACCTAAAACGGACGTTGCCTCCAAAATGAAGATTTACAGTGTTCTAGATCTGTCATGGGGAGTGTTTGCTGTGTTCTAGTGGGGATTGAGATGGGGAGGCATCATGGGGAGGCAAGCAATTCTGTTCAGCACTCTCCATCTCACTTTGATGAATGACTCTTGGCTTGGTTAATGTACACACGCACACACACACACTAGTGATGCGCGGGTTAACTCATAATCCGCAGTCCCTGTGGATATGCGGGTGGGTTTAGGGTCATGACATATTGTGTGGCTGAATGGCGGGGGGGGGGCGACTTACAGTTAGTGAGTGCATACATTTTCATACTGGCCCCCCGTGGGAAACTAACCCACAACCCTGGCGTTGCAAGCGCCATGCTCTACCAACTGAGCTACAGGGGACTACATGTTATTCAATAATTTCATCCAAACTGCTCGCACGCGTCAACAATAGTCTGCGTAGCCAGGCGCTAAAATAGAACTTGGTTCTATTTTAGACACTTAAAGCACTGCAAGTCCCGCCACTCTCCCATCTCCTCATTGGTTTTTAGGAGCAAATAGGTTTCCCCTTTTATCTGTTGATTAATTGTCAGAGTAAAGAACACATGATTTTGTGTGACTTAAAATGGGTCAAAATTCTACAAAGATCCAGCAAAAAAAAAAGGACCTTGTACATTTCAGGTAAAATAACAACCCAGTGTTTATATCCCAGGACAAAAAATAGCTAGTAACAGCAAGCCAGCTAGCTAGCATGAATGTTTTAAATATGTTTTGACCTGTCCCCAACTTAATATCCACTACCGGTCAAATGTTTTAGAACACCTACTCATTCAAGGGTTTTTCTTAATTTTTTACTATTTTCTACATTGTAAAATAATAGTGAAGACATCAAAACTATGAAATAACACATATGGAATCATGTAGTAACCAAAAAAGTGTTAAACAAATCAAAACATATTTTATATTTGAGATTCTTCAAATAGCCACCCTTTGCTTTGATGACAGCTTTGCACACTCTTGGCATTCTCTCAACCAGCTTCATGAGGTAGTCACCTGGAATGCATTTCAATTAACAGGTGTGCCATGTTAAAAGTTAATTGAGCCAATCAGTTGTGTTGTGACAAGGTAGGGGGGTATACAGAAGATAGCCCTATTTGGTAAATGACCATGTCCACGTTATGGCAAGAACAGCTCAAAGAGAAACGACAGTCCATCAAATCAAATCAAATGAAATTGTATTTGTCACATACATGTGTTTAGCAGATGTCATAGCGGGTGTAGCTGAATGCTTGTGCCTCTAGCTCCGACAGTGCAGTAATATCTAACAATTTCACAACATATACCCAATACACAACAAAAAAGTAAGGAATGGGATTTAAGAATATATACATATATGGACAAGCAATGACAGAACGGCATGGACTAAGATACAGAAGAATATTATAGAATAGAATGCAGTATATACATATGAGATGAGTAGTGCAAGATATGTAAACATTATTAAAGTGACTAGTGTTCCATTTCTTAAAGTGGCCAGTGATTTCAATAAGCAGCAGCAGCCTCTAATGTGCTAGTGATGGCTATTTAACAGTCTGATGGCCTTGAGATAGAAGTTGCTTTTCATTCTCTCGGTCCCAGCTTTGATGCACCTGTACTGACCTCGCCTTCTGGATGATAGCGGGGTGAACAGGCAGTGGCTCATGTGGTTCATGTCCTTGATTATCTTTTTGGCCTTCCTGTGACATCGGGTGCTGTATGGGTCTTGGAGGGCGGGTAGTTTGCCCCCGGTAATGCGTTCGGCAGACCGCACCACCCTCTGGAGAGCCCTGCGGTTGTGGGCGGTGCAGTTGCCATGCCAGGCGGTGATACAGCCCGACAGGATGCTCTCAATTGTGCATCTGCAAAGGTTTGTGAGGGTTTTAGGTGATAAGCCTCCTGAGGTTGAAGAGGCTCTGTTGCGCCTTCTTCACCACACTGTCTGTGTGGGTGGACCGTTTCAGTTTGTCGGTGATGTGTACGCCAAGGAACTTGAAGCTTTCCACCTTCTCCACTGCGGTCCCGTCTATGTGGATAGGGGGGTGCACCCTCTGCTGTTTCCTGAAGTCCATGATCATCTCCTTTGTTTTGTTGATGTTGAGTGAGAGGTTATTTTCCTGGCACCACACTCCCTGAGCCCTCACCTCCTCCCTGTAGGCGGTCTCGTCATTGTTGGTAATCAAGCCTACTACTGTTGTGTCGTCTGCAAACTTGATGATTGAGTTGGAGGCATGCTTGGCCACGCAGTCATGGGTGAACCGGGAGTACAGGAGGAGGCTGAGCACGCATCCTTGTGGGGCCCCAGTGTTGAGGATCAGCAAAGTGGAGATGTTGTTTCCTACATTCACCACCTGGGGGGCGGCCCGTCAGGAAGTCCAGGAGCCAGTTGCACAGGGCGGGGTTCAGACCCAGGGCCTCGAGCTTAATGATGAGCTTGGAGGGTACTATGGTGTTGAATGCTGAGCTATAGTCAATGAACAGAATTCTTCCTCTTGTCCAGATGGGATAGGGCAGTGTGCAGTGTGATGGCAATTGCATCGTCTGTGGATCTATTGGGGCGCTAAGCAAATTGAAGTGGGTCTAGGGTGACAGGTAAGGTAGAGGTGATATGATCTTTGACTAGTCTCTCAAATCACTTCATGATGACAGAGGTGAGTGCTACAGGTCGATAGTTGTTTAGTTCAGTTACCTTTGCTTTCTTGGGTACAGGAACAATGGTGGCCCTCTTGAAGCATGTGGGAACAGCAGACTGGGAAAGGGAGATATTGAATATGTCCATGAACACACCAGCCAGCTGGTCTGCGCATGCTCTGAGGACGCGGCTAGGGATGCCGTCTGGGCCGGCAGCCTTGCGGAGGTTAACATGCTTAAATATCTTAATCACGTCGGCCATGGAGAAGGAGAGGCCACAGTCCTTGGTAGTGGTCCTCGTCAGTGGCACTGTGTTATCCTCAAAGCGGGCGAAGAAGGTGTTTAGCTTGTCTGGAAGCGAGACGTCGGTGTCGGCTACGTGGTTGGTTTTCTTTTTGTAGTCCGTGATTGTCTGTAGACCCTGCCACATACGTCTCGTGTCTGAGCCGTTGAATTGCGACTCCACTTTGTCTCTATACTGATGTTTTGCCAGTTTAATTGCCTTGCAGAGTGAGTAGCTACACTGTTTGTATTCTGCCATATTCCCAGTCACCTTGCCATGATTTATTTCTTTCAGCATCTTGACAGAATGCAAATGCAAAGTTAGATACCGTCTGTAAAGGTGCTATTTTTATCAGCATCATAAAAGCTGATTGTATTTCATCCACATAAAATATGCATCGAAGCCGAACTGAAATCTTACAAGGAACATGATTTTCACAGCTTTAACAAACGGTCAAATTGATGTCATTTGAAAATGTTGCACAGAAAGTCTTTCCTGTTTTTTGTTGTTGAGTTATTGCATTTTCTCCCCGGTCCCTAAACGTCTTTGCTCTGTGAAAGAAGCAGAGATCACAGAGAAAACTTTACCGATGTCAACTAGATTGAAGCATTAATTCTATCGATTTATGACATTCTGGTGAGCAAGAGTTTATTTAGTCTTCAAGCGCAACATATAATGACAGAAGAGAAGCTGCATGTGTCTAATTATAAACAAGTTGACTAACACATAGCCTACCAAATTGTCGGAATATAAGCACAAACATATCTAAATCAGTCCCCCAAAAAATCCTGCAACGTCTGTCAAAAAATTGTTCCGCAATCTCTGACTGTAGCCTACAGCGCATTTTCCATATTATTGGGTTAGGTTCGGGTTAGGGTCAGGGTCAGGTTAGGGTCAAATTTTCACTTTGTCACATATACAGTGCCCTCAGAAATTATTCACACCCTTTGACTTTTTCCATATTTTGTTGTGTTACAGCCTGGATTTATAATGGGTTAAATTGAGATTTTGTGTCACTGGCCTAAACACAAAACCCAATAATGTCAAAGTGGAATTGTGATTTTATAAATGTTTACAAAAAAAGCTGAAATGTCTTGGGTCAATAAGTATTCAACCCCTTTGTTATGGCAAACCTAAATAAGTTCAGGAGTAAAAATGTGCTTAACATCAGTCAAGCAGTGAATTTCAAACACAGATTAACAGAGTGAAAAGAAGGAAGCCTGTACAGAATACACATTTTCCAAAACATGAAAATAGCCCATATAAATATATGTAGCCTTAGAAATAAGGTTCATGAAATCAATAACTTGCTAACATCAGATACAATTCATGTATTAGCCATTTCTGAGACTCACTTAGATAATTCATTTGATGATACAGCAGTAGCAATACAAGAATATAAAATCTATAGAAGTGACAGAAATGCTTATGGGGAAGGTGTTGCTGTATATATACAGAGCCATATCCCTGTAATGCTTAGAGAAGATCTTATGTCAAGTGTTATTGAAGTGTTGTGGTTGCAGTTTCACTTGCCACATCTACAGCCTTTTCTATTGGTGTGTTGCTATAGGCCACTAAGTGTGAACAGTCAGTATTTAAATAATTTGTGTGAAATGCTTGATAGTGTACAGTGAGGGAAAAAAGTATTTGATCCCCTGCTGATTTTGTACATTAGCCCACTGACAAAGAAATGATCAGTCTATAATTTTAATAGTAGGTTTATTTGAATAGTGAGAGACAGAATAACAACAAAAAAATCCAGAAAAACACATGTCAAAAATGTTATAAATTGATTTGCATTTTAATGAGGGAAATAAGTATTTGACCCCCTCTCAATCAGAAAGATTTCTGGCTCCCAGGTGTCTTTTATACAGGTAACGAGCTGAGATTAGGAGCACACTCTTAAAGGGAGTGCTCCTAATCTCAGCTTGTTACCTGTATAAAAGACACCTGTCCACAGAAGCAATCAATCAATCAGATTCCAAACTCTCCACCATGGCCAAGACCAAAGAGCTCTCCAAGGATGTCAGGGACAAGATTGTAGACCTACACAAGGCTGGAATGGGCTAAAATACCATCGGCAAGCAGCTTGGTGAGAAGGTGACAGCAGTTGGTGCGATTATTCGCAAATGGAAGAAACACAAAATAACTGTCAATCTCCCTCGGCCTGGGGCTCCATTCAAGATCTCACCTCGTGGAGTTGCAATGATCATGAGAACGGTGAGGAATCAGCCCAGAACTACACAGGAGGATCTTGTCAATGATCTCAAGGCAGCTGGGACCATAGTCACCAAGAAAACAATTGGTAACACACTACGCCGTGAAGGACTGAAATCTTGCAGCGCCCGCAAGGTCCCCCTGCTCAAGAAAGCACATATACAGGGCCGTCTGAAGTTTGCCAATGAACATCTGAATGATTCAGAGGAGAACTGGATGAAAGTGTTGTGGTCAGATGAGACCAAAATGGAGCTCTTTGGCATCAACTCAACTCGCCGTGTTTGGAGGAGGAGGAATGCTGCCTATGACCCCAAGAACACCATCCCCACCGTCAAACATGGAGGTGGAAACATTATGCTTTGGGGGTGTTTTTCTGCTAAGGGGACAGGACAACTTCACCGCATCAAAGGGACGATGGACGGGGCCATGTACCGTCGAATCTTGGGTGAGAACCTCCTTCCCTCAGCCAGGGCATTGAAAATGGGTCGTGGATGGGTATTCCAGCATGACAATGACCCAAAACACACGGCCAAGGCAACAAAAGAGTGGCTCAAGAAGAAGCACATAAAGGTCCTGGAGTGGCCTAGCCAGTCTCTAGACCTTAATCCCATAGAAAATCTTAATGACTTGGAGAAGCTCTGCAAAGAGGAGTGGGACAAAATCCCTCCTGAGACGTGTGCAAACCTGGTGGCCAACTACAAGAAATGCCTGACCTCTGTGATTGCCAACAAGGGTTTTGCCACCAAGTACTAAGTCATGTTTTGCAGAGGGGTCAAATACTTATTTCCCTCATTAAAATGCAAATCAATGTATAATATTTTTGACATGCATTTTTCTGGATTTTGTTGTTGTTATTCTGTCTCTCACTGTTCAAATAAACCTATCATTAAGATTATAGACTGATCATGTCTTTTTCAGTGGGCAAACGTACAAAATCAGCAGGGGATCAAATGTTTTTTCACTCACTGTATGTGATGTAAACAGAGAGATCTACTTTCTTGGGGACCTGAATATTGACTGGTTTTCGTCAAGCTGTCCGCTCAAGAGGAAGCTTCTTACTGTAACCAGTGCCTGTAATCTGGTTCAGGTTATTAATCAACCTATCAGGGTGTTTACAAACACTACAGGAACAAGATCATCCACATGTATCTATCACATTTTTACTAATACTGTAGAACTTTGTTCTAAAGCTGTATCCGTACACATTGGATGCAGTGATCACAATATAGTGGCTATATCCAGGAAAGCCAAAGTTCCAACAGCTGGGCCTTAAATAGTGTATAAGAGATCATACAAAAGATTTTGCTGTGACTCATATGTGGATGATGTAACAAATATTTGTTGGTCTGATGTGATTAATAAGGAGCAACCAGATGCTGCACTTGATGAATTTATGAAATTGCTTCTTCCAATTATTGATAAACATGCACCTGTTAGGAAACTGACTGTCAGAACTAAGGCTCCATGGATTGATTTTTTAAAACTGTATGGTTGAAAGAGATGGGGCAAAAGGAGTGTCTAATAAGTCTGGCTGCACATCTGACTGTTTGACTTACTGCAAATTGAGAAATGATGTGACTAAACTCAACAAAAAGAAGAAGAAACTGTATTATGAAGCCAAGATCAATGATATAAAGAAAAACTTTGGAGTACTTTAAATGAAATTATGGGTAGAAAGACAAATTCAACTCCATCTTTCATTGAATCAGACGGCTTATTCATCACAAAACCATTTGATGTTGCCAATTATTTTAATGATTACTTCATTGGCAAAGTGGGCAAACTTAAGCAGGAAATGCCAACATTGAACAGTGAGCCATCATATTCATGCATAAAAAAACAAATAATGAAAGAAAAGCATTACAAGTTTGAATTTTGTAAAGTTAGTGTGGGAGAGGTGGAAAAATTATTGTTATTATCAATAATGACAAACCTCCTTGCTTAGATGGAAAGCTACTGAGGATGGTAGCTGACTCTATAGCCACACCTATCTGTCATATCTTTAATCTGAGCCTAGAGGAAAGTCTTTGTCCTCAGGCCTGGAGGGAAGCCAAAGTAATTCCGCTACCCAAGAATGGTAAAGCGACCTTTACTGGTTCTAACAGTAGACCTATACGCTTGCTGCCAGCTCTTAGCAAACTGTTGGAAAAAAATGGTGTTTGACCAAATACAATGCTATTTCTCTGTAAACAAATTAACAACAGACTTTCAACATGCTTATAGGGAAGGGCACTCAACATGTACTGCACTGACACAAATGACTGATGATTGGTTGAAATAAATTGATAATAAAAAGATTGTGGGAGCTGTACTTTTAGATTTCAGTGCAGCCTTTGATATTATTGACCATAACCTGTTGTTGAAAAAACGTATGTGTTATGGATTTTCAACCTCTGCCATATTGTGGATTCAGAGCTATCTATCTAATAGAACTCAAATAGTTTTCTTTAATGGAAGCTTCTCTAATGTCAAACATGTAAAGTGTGGTGTACCACAAGGCAGCTCTCTAGACCCTCTACTCTTTTCTATTTTTACCAATGACCTGCCACTGGCATTAAACAAAACATGTGTGTCCATGTATGCTGATGATTCAACCATATACGCATCAGCAACCACAGCTAATGAAGTCACCGAAACCCTTAACAAAGAGTTGCAGTCTGTTTTGGAATGGGTGGCCACTAATAAACCTGAACATCTCTAAAACTAAGAGCATTGTATTTGGTACAAATCATTCCCTAAGTTCTAGACCTCAGCTGAATCTGGTAATGAATGGTGTGACTGTTGATCAAGTTGAGGAGACTAAATTACTTGGCGTTACCTTAGATTGTAAACTATCATGGTCAAAACATATAGATTCAATGGTTGTAAAGATGGGGAGAGGTCTGTCCGTAATAAAGAGATGCTCTGCTTTTTTGACACCACACTCCAAAAAGCAAGTTCTGCATGCTCTAGTTTTGTCTAATCTTGATTATTGTCCAGTCGTGTGGTCCAGTGCTGCAAGGAAAGACCAAGTTAAGCTGCAGCTGGCCCAAAACAGAGTCATCTTACCAAGATGACATTGAAGGTTCCTGATTAACTTAATTATAGTTTTGACTTAAATCGGCTTTAGAATCTATGGCAAGACTTAAAAATGGCGGTCTAGCAACGATCAACAACCAAGAGCTTGAAGAATAAGAATAATATGCAAATATTGTACAATCCAGGTGTGCTCTTAGAGAGTTACCCAGAAAGACTGAGCTGTAATCGCTGCCAAAGGTGATTCTAGGGGATTGAATACTTATGTAATCAAGATATATTTGTGTTTTATTTTTCATATTCTTTCTTTTACAAATGTTAGAATTTTTATCTCCACTTTGACATTACAGAGTATTTTGTGTAGATCGTTGACAAAAATGTACAATGAAATCAATTTTAATCCCACCTTGTAACACAACAAAATGTGGAAAAAGTCTAGGGGTGTGAATACTTTCTGAAAGCACTGTAGGCCTAGTCAGGCGGTTGCGGGCGGGTGCGGGTGAACACTTGAAAAATAAAAGGAGAGCCTCACACTCTAGGAGCTCAGATGCAATAATTTAATGGGTGCGGGTGAACAAACAGCTGACCCACGCACCACTAACACACACACACACATTCACTCATTCTTGAGGCTTGACCTGATTGACAGCTTTGTGCACTTGTTATTCTCAGTGAGGTCAATGTGCAAGTTTCCATTAAGTCCTGTCGAGCACTTGACACCTCACAACGTGTCAAGCATTATTTAGTGTTTTGTGTGTGTGTGTGTGCGTGGTTGTGGGCATGTGCGTACGTGTGTGTACGAGTGTGTATGTATGAATGTACAGTATACAGTTGAAGTCGGAAGTTTACCTACACTTATGTTGGAGTCATTAAAACTCGTTTTTCAACCACTCCACAAATTTCTTGTTAACAAACTATAGTTTTGGCAAGTCGGTTAGGACATCTACTTCGTGCATGACACAAGTCATTTTTCCAACAATTGTTTACAGACAGATTATTTCACATATAATTCACTGTATCACAATTCCAGTGGGTCAGAGGTTTACATACACTAAGTTGACTGCCTTTAAACAGCTTGGAAAATTCCAGAAAATGATGTCATGGCTTTAGAAGCTTCTGATAGGCTAATTGACATAATTTGAGTCAATTGGAGTTGTACCTATGGATGTATTTCAAGGCCTACCTTCAAACACAGTGCCTCTTTGCTTGATATCATGGGAAAACCAAAAGAAATCAGCCAAGACCTCAGAAAAAAAATTGTAGACCTCCACAAGTCTGGTTCATCCTTGGGAGCTATTTCCAAACGCCTGAAGGTACCACGTTCATCTGTACAAACAATAGTACACAAGTATAAACACCATGGGACCACGCAGCCGTCATACCGCTCAGGAAGGAGGTGCGTTCTGTCTCCTAGAAATGAACGTACTTTGGTGCAAAAAGTGCAAATCAATCCCAGAACAACAGCAAAGGACCTTGTGAAGATGCTGGAGGAAACAGGTACAAAAGTATCTATATCCACAGTAAAACGAGTCCTATATCGACATAACCTGAAAGGCTGCTCAGCAAGGATGAAGGCACTGCTCCAAAACCGCCATAAAAAAGCCAGTCTACGGTTTGCAACTGCACATTAGGAAAAAGATCGTACTTTTTGGAGAAATGTCCTCTGGTTTGATGAAACAAAAATAGAACTGTTTGGCCATAATGACCATCGTTATCTTTGGAGGAAAAATGGGGACGCTTGCAAGCCGAAGAACACCATCCCAACCGTGAAGCACGGGGGTGGCAGCAGCATGCTGTGGGGATGCCTTGCTGCAGGAGGGACTGGTGCACTTCACAAAATAGATTGCATCATGAGGAAGGAAAATTATGTGGATATATTGAAGCAACATCTCAAGACATCAGTCAGGAAGTTAAAGCTTGGTCGCAAATGGGTCTTCCAAATGGACAATGACCCCAAACATACTTCCAAAGTTGTGCCAAAATGGCTTAAGGACAACAAAGTCAATGTATTGGAGTGGCCATCACAAAGCCCTGACCTCAATCCTATAGAACATTTGTTGGCAGACTGAAAAAGCATGTGCGAGCAATGAGGCCTACAAACCTGACTCCGTTACACCAGCTCTGTCAGGAGGAATGGGCCAAAATTCACCTAACTTATTGTGGGAAGCTTGTGGAAGGCTACCAGAAACGTTTGACCCAAGTTAAAGAATTTAAAGGCAATGCTACCAAATACTAATTGAGTGTATGTAAACTTCTGACCCACTGGGAATGTGATGAAAGAAATAACATTTGAAAGAAATAATTCTCTCTACTATTATTCTGACATTTCACATTCTTAAAATAAGGTGGTGATCCTAACTGACCTAAGACAGGGAATTTTTACTAGGATTAAATGTCAGGCGTTGTGAAAAACTGAGTTTAAATGTATTTGGCTAAGGTGTATGTAAACTTCTGACTTCAACTGTATATTATTGTGCCTGGTCTTGATTGACTGTCAAAACCAAACTTCTCTTTTCTTTTAGAAAGACTGTTAATCTCAATACAAACAGTTGATAACCAACCTCTCTTTCTCTCTTCCTCCCTCCTCTCCTTCCTCTCCCATGCAGGTTAAACTGGGCAGTGAAGCACCCAACTCCAAAGTGGTCAAGGTTCCTGGTAGCTTCCGGCGGCGGAGCAGCTTGACCACCACCACAGGCCCTCATCCCGGGGACGAGTGCCGCTTGCTGGACTTTGAGTCGTCGGACCGCCCTCTGGTGGTAAACTTCGGCTCGGCCACCTGACCCCCCTTCATCAGCCACCTGCCCGCCTTCCGGCGGCTGGTGGAGGAGTTCTCAGACGTGGCCGACTTTTTGCTGGTCTACATCGACGAGGCGCACCCCTCGGACGGCTGGGTGGCGCCCGCCATGGGCCCGCGCTCCTTCGAGGTCAGGAAACACCAGTCACTCGAGGAGAGGGTGGTGGCGGCCAAGAAGCTAATTGAGTCCTTCAGCCTGCCATCTCAGTGCCAGCTGGTGGCCGACTGTATGGACAACAATGCTAATGTGGCCTACGGCGTGTCCAATGAGAGGGTGTGCATCGTGCAGAGGAGGAAGATCGCCTACCTAGGAGGGAAGGGACCCTTTTTCTACAACCTGAAGGATGTGAGGCAGTATCTGGAACAGAGCTCGGGCAAGAGATAGTGCCAGACAGAGAGGAAGAGATGCCTCTAGTTCTATGAACAACTGAACGGCTGAAAAAGAGAAAGAGAGAACATTTATTTTTGTATAAAAGGAGAATAAAAGGGAGGTGAGGTGCTTTCAAAACTGGACAGGCAACGCTCAGAACAGAACATGTCACAGGTTCTAAGGTTCCGAAGTTCCAAATCTCATGAACTTCCTTTCTGGAAGGAGACCAACTTTCCACTAGAACACAACAGAACAGAACCAATAGACTTAAGAGCATGGACTGATGCTCTGCTACCTATGTTAGTAGGTTGACTAAAAGAAGAGACTGAAAAGGTTAACCGCTGACACGCTTTATCAATACCTTCATCCCCATTTGCTAATCTTGAATAAGTTCTCTAGTTACAGTCCACATTAGCTTCTAACCTGGCAACTTTCAAAAATGAAAACCAAATTACTGAACAGAGTAGAAAGCACAAGTACCCAACTATATATAAATATATAAAATATTATATTAATTTATTTATGTGGTTTTTAATGCTGATGTTTGTTTTTACACCATGGTAATATTTTGTATGCCGATGCACTTGTAAAGTTTTTTATTTAAGAAGACAGTGTGTCATACTCCCCTTCTGTCTGTATGAGGGGGTGTTACAACACTATTCATAACCACATTAGAGTAGACTGCTTAGAACCATCTAGACTCAGACACTTCCTAGTACATCCTTCATGTTACAACACCACCTAGAAAACAGAGGTTAGCGCTGTATCGATCTCCTCCATATTGTCGTTTTAACCTGACAGACGATGCGAGAGGTAGAGAAGGAGAGAGGGAGGAAAGTGAGCCGGAGAGCAAAGCACAGTATCAAGAGCATGTTAGCCAGAAACAGAGGCAGAATGTGTACTGTAGTTAGCACCAAGGCTACGTAGCTAGCTAGCTGTAATCCCAGGGCTACTTGCTGTTGGTGATGGTTTGTGTTAGCGATGTTGGTTAGCGATGAGGCAGGGGTGTACAGAGATGTAATGGGTTGAGGGAGATGGCCATGTCTCCAAGACCTGAGGTGAGTTTCCTGAAAGCTTTATGGCTAACGTGGTACTTAATTTCTCTTGACAACCCAGACATACGCCACGTGTAGAACATCAAACATTAAATGTACAATTGGTGCTCTCATGGTTGAGTTGTCAAGATAAACAAAGTGCCTCATTCACCATGAAGCTTTTGGGACACTGAGCTCTAAGGTGCGTGGCAGGAGTTGAGACGCTACGGACAGGTGGTGTCTAGATGGCTTAAGAAGGTATTTCAGAAGGGGTGTGTGTCAGTTGTATGGTGTGATGTGACTGAAGAGGTTTTTAGTTGTCCATGGGACAGACAGGCAGACAGACAGACATTTGGTTTGGGTCAAGACGGGGCTGGTGTGAGAATGAAAACCACTGACTAAAGGGTTACTGACTCTGTTTGTGGTCGGATGACAGACCTCACCTCCCTGACGTAGACTCAAACCAACACGTCTTTTAACAACATCAAACCATCCAACATTCGCAAACAATTTCTAGGAGAGGTCCATAAACTGATGTCCCCCCCGTCTTCATCCATATGATGCTATCTCAATCCTGTGTAGTACTGCTTTTCTAAAAATACAGGAGAGTAGAGGAGGGACCGAAAGTAAAATAAAGTTGTTGCCGCTGACTGTTATTTGCTACTCTGTGATTTGTGATTTCTTTCTGTGTGAGTGCTGATGGTGTGTAGGTGAGAGAGAGAGAGAGAGAGAGAGAGAGAGAGAGAGAGAGAGAGAGAGAGAGAGAGAGAGAGAGAGAGAGAGAGAGAGAGAGAGAGAGAGAGAGAGAGAGAGAGAGAGAGAGACTGAAAGAATAGAACTGTCCAAAGCAGCTGTTTTTTTTATCTCAATATTGAATCCTTTCTGGATAACAATTAAGTACCTTACTGTAATTGTTTTCAATAAAATAAAATAAAAGTAACAGAAATAGCTTCTTAGCAAATAGCAATTTCTCAATCAAGAATTTTGCTAGGACTTTCTAGTAGTGGTGGAGTGGGGAGGGGAAAACTCAAAACTAGCTGTTATTGGATTCGGCTATTTCAGCCACACCCGTTGCTAACAGGTGTATAAAATCGAGCACACAGCCATGCACTCCATAGACAAACATTGGCAGTAGAATGACCCGTACTGAAGAGCTCAGTGACTTTCAACATGGCACCGTCATAGGATGTTACCTTTCCAACAAGTCAGTTCGTGAAATTTCTGCCCTGCTAGAGCTGTCCCGGTCAACTGTAAGTGATGTTATTGTGAAGTAGAAACGTCTAGGAACAACAACGGCTCAGTCGTGAAGTGGTAGGCCACACAAGCTCACAGAACGGGACCGCATAGTGCTGAAGCGCATAACAATTGTCTGCGCGTAACAATCTTCTGTCCTCGGTTGCAACACCCACCACTGAGTTCCAAACTGCCTCTGGAAGCAACGTCAGCACACAAGCATAACATCACCATGTGCAATGCCAAGCGTCGGCTGGAGTGGTGTAAAGCTCGCCGCCATTGGACTCTGGAGCAGTGAAAACGCATTCTCTGGAGTGATGAATCACACTTCACCATCTGGCAGTCCGACGGACGAATCAGGGTTTGGCGCATGCCAGGAAAACGCTACCTGCCCGAATGCATAGTGCCAACTGTACATTTTGGTGGAGGAGGAATAATGGTCTGGGGCTGTTTTTCATGGTTCGGGCTAGGCCCCTTAGTTCCAGTGAAGGGAAATCTTAACGTTACAGCATACAATGACATTCTAGACGATTCTGTGCTTCCAACTTTGTGGCAACAGTTTGCGGAAGGCCCTTTCCTGTTTCAGCCTGACATAGCCCCCATGCACAAAGCAAGGTCCATGCAGAAATGGTTAGTCGAGATCATTGTGGCCTGCTCAGAACCCTGACCTCAACCCCATCGAACACCTTTAGGATAAATTGGAACGCCGACTGCGAGCCAGGCCTAATTGCCCAACATCTGTACCCGACCTCACTAATGCTCTTATGGTTGAAAGGAAGCAAGTCCCCGCAGCAATGTTCCAACATCTAGTGGAAAGCCTTCCCAGAAGAGTGGAGGCTGTTATAGCAGAAAAGGGGGGGACCAACTCCATATTAATACCCATGATTTTGGAATGAGATGTTTGATGAGTAGACTTTTGGCCATGTAGTGTACATATAATGCAGGAAAATCACGTTTTGCACTGGGCCTTTAAACGAAAGCCCTCTGTACGTGTGCACACGTGCGTGCCTATGCACCCGACGACCCTTCTCGAAACAAAACAAAGAGATACACATGCAGTGGGGGAAAGACGCCTCAAACACGACAGCTTTGGTTATGGTCCACAATAGCGAAGCCACAGGCGGGTTGGAGACTGAGCGCCTGTGTTTTCATTTCCGAGAGGAGCGTGTCTCCAGACACACTCTCTATGACAGGTTATAACATGTGTTTACTTGTGGCCGTAGGGTTGGCGTGAAACCAAGCCCCCTGGCTGAACTTGTTCTCCGGCGAGCCAGCCAAATACTGCACAGAATAGCACTGACGTCAGGGAGAGGTGGATAGAGGGGGAAGGGAAAGGGGGAGGAAAGGGGGGAGGGGTGAGGCGGAGGAGGAAATGGAGGTTAGGAAATGGGGAGACATGTAGAGGAGGCTAGGAGGAGAGGTAAAGAGGAAGAGGGGGGAAATAGAAGGAGGTGAAGGAGAATGAGAAGTAATAAAAGAAAGAGGGAGTATGTTTTCAGCTGGTCCATTGCTGTGGTGTGAAACAGGACCTGTTGTTGTGGTCATCTGGATGAGGGCCCTCCGAGCAGAACACATTGAAGGAGTGTGTGTGTGTGTGTGTGTACTGGGTTTATACAAGATACCCAAAGCAGCACCCCTCTTTAACTGGTGCCCTCATTATCCTGACACACACGCACACACATACAAGCTGAGTAGGGATCCTGTTTATGACATAATGAGAGTGTGAATGGTCAGGAATGGCCATCACTTTCTCTAATGGTCAGATTTATGATCACAATCCTCCTACATTCTTCCCTTTATGTTGAGTGAGTGTTTATGATCAGGAATCCCTGCGCTCAACCCAGATTGTCATAAGACAAAGTACCGTGGCCTGGCAAGACCTGGGTTCAAATACTATCTGAAATCAAGTGGTCTATTTGGGCTTGATTGGTCTTGCATGGCACAATGAAACCAATAGCTTAGTAGCAGGAAGTAGCAAAAGTGGAAACCCGCATTCCAGGCCAACTAAAGCAAACACTGTTTGAAAGATTTAAAATATAATTTAAACCCACGCATGCCTGTCACCCAATGGCCTGACCCAGAGGGAGTAAAGCAAGACGACCGCTAGTGGAGTGACCACTGAAGTATGTTTGACGCCAATCCCCTTAAAATAGACCATCTGACCGTAAAGGGGAAATCCGGGATTGGTACATTCTTTAAAAAAAAATTAAATCAATGATACAGTATACAGCCATGGACTGTTGAAGAGCATAACTTAGAAATGCCTCAGGAGCCTAGTTCAACTGTCGTAAGCCATCAGAACCCCAAAATATAAGCCTGTTTTATTCCATTGTTTGTTAACAAACACGGTTAAGATTCCAAAAATGGTTAATACTATAATTGTTTTGGGTCTCATGGATGGTCAGTCTTTGCATCCATAGCTCCGTCTATGAGTTTGAGAGTGTTTAGATTTCTCCAGCCTCATCCCTCAGCTGTTTACCAAAACAAGTGGTGGGGTGCCTGCTTTGTTGTTTTAAACCAAATCTCATACCATAAACACATACAGTAGCTACCTTGAACTACTTTAATAACTAACCTTTACAACCCTTCTAAACTTCCTGTACCGAAGCCCAGCTCAGGCCTACCAGGAGACCGGTTTTGGACAGAAGCTTCTTGAATATATTTGACATTTTAGTCATTTAGCAGACGCTCTTATCCAGAGCGACTTACAGTTAGTGAGTGCATACATTTTTCATACTGGCCCCCCGTGGGAAACAAACCCACAACCCTGGCGTTGCAAGCGCCATGCTCTACCAACTGAGCTAAGAAGCTTGACCTGATTTGACGTAATAGTAGTACATCAGTAAGTCAACATGAAGTGCTCTAACTACCCTGAATGGTTATGGTTGTGGACCAAACCTGAAATTATAAACACATACAGGAGCTGTGAACCACTTCCCTTAATAACCCTCGCAAACTGGCCTGATATGTTGTAACGGCAGTAAAGTAGTCGTATTGTCAACATGAAGGACACAACCCTGCATGGTTGTGGATTAAACCTCAAATCATAAACTGCAGTATCTGTGAATGACTTACCTTAATAATTACTCTCGTAAAGTCCCAGAACGGAAGCCCAGCTCACTCCACGTCTTAAAGATCTTACAGTCGAAGAGTCATAGTAGTCAATACTTGTGTTGTCAACGTGAAGGACACTACTATGCAAGCCTAGCGGATAAGCGCGTTGGGCCAGTAACCGAAAGGTCGCTTGTTCGAATCCTGAGCCGACAAGTTGAAAAATCTGTCCATGTGTCCCTGAGCAAGGCACTTAACCCTGATTGCTCCTGTAAGTCATTCTAAATGTCAAAATGCAAATGGAGTACATTTTAATAGATTTGAACAAACCATTTTTGTCATGCTTTTGTATTGACCCTAGATGATTGACGCCTTAGGCTCTCCTCCAATAGACACATTCTTATTAGGACAGTGGATAGAGAGTCCGTCTTTGGAAGGAGACTGGGGTTCTCATTCCACTATGGGACCTTGTGCGTGTCCTTTGTTTTATCACACATTCTTTCTCTGTCACTGAACTACTTTTAACATCAATAGACTGGGATTTGGTTTTGTAACTGGCAGCACAACGAGGTAGTGTGTTGTGTGTTGTTGGCTGGTTAAAGAGGGTACATAGTGGACACGGTGGTCTGCCAGAAAACCTCCAAACTTCATTTCCATGACAGAGAGTGAGGAAACAGCAGCAGACCTCTGCAGGGTGCCATTATCTCACCCTGACCCCATTCCTTTCTCTTTCAGTTAAGGCTTTTCATTGTCCATAATCATACACACACACACACACACACACACACACACACACACACACACACACACACACACACACACACACACACGCACACACACACACATACACGCACAAGCACACACATGCAAACACACACACAAACACAAACAAACACACACACACCCACACACTCAGCTACAGCCAATCATGCAGTTTCCTCATGGCCCACTTTAAGACCTGTAACGTATGTTTTTCCCCCAATGGCACTGTAACCAGTATGAGGTTCTTATCATCATTTAACCTCTAACCTTTTCCCACTCTTTATGCTTTTATTGGGTCAAGTCTGTGTTTATGGTGTCATATGACATTGGAACACAAGAGTCATTCAAATGGACTGAAACCATCGTTTTTTTCCTACCTGGCTAACATTCAGGGACACTCTCACTTCTCTAGCTACATCTTAGTCACGTAAGCCCAACCCTAGGCAACAGCAGTGACTACAGTAGGGTCTGGTTGCACTTCTCTATGCCAAACTGACGTTGTATTACGTACAGACGTGTTAAGCTGGAACATTTGAAAATTGTGGGAGGCAACCCGGATGTCTAGAGAGACTAGCTACAGAAAATCTTGGAGAAGTGAATGACAGATTAAAGCCACATTTACACCTGGTTCTAACATGCACCCTTTGTCCTGATCTTGTCCTCATTCTGATTTTGCCCCCCAAAAATTAACAATTAAAAGACGCATTGTGAACTGATTTTGATCATATCTTATAAGTGTAAACTGGCAAGATCAGGAGAAGATCCGGATAAAGGACGTATGTAAGAGGCAGGTATAAACAGGGCTTTATTCAGGGTTAGAGGCTTGACATTTCCCTGAATGTTTATTGTGCATGAGGACATATCAAGTGTTAACAATGATGCAACGTTAGCACCTGCTATTTTTTGGACTAGAGCATCTGCAATGTTAAATGTAGAACAAAAGGCAAAAGACATGAAGTATGGTTAAGCAGACCTTAAAGTCATCCGTAGATAGATACAGCTTTCTTACGTCTTCATTACGTAACTTCAAAGACTAACAAGTGCAAATCGGCACCAGTTGGTTTTACCCCTGTGCCCTTAGTCAGTAAAGGTGTCCCGTGGTAATTTATAGCCACGGGAGCTGAATGTAAGTGTCAGGACTGACTTAGAGGCCAAACGGGGACCTCTAGTGACATCCTGGCTACGCTGATCACATGATTATCATACTGTACACAAATAAGGACAATTTGGTCATACATTTGTGTTTTGGAATTCAGGTCTAGATTACATAGATTTCAAATGTATGTATAATAATATATGCTTTTATCCAAAGCCTCTTGAATTTGACATATGGGTGGTCCCAGGAATTGAACACACTATCCTGGCATTGCAAGCACCATGCTCTACCAACTGAGCTACATATGAACATTTTATGTATGGGGGGTTCTGGGATTTTATAAATGTATTTTATTATTTATGTTGAATATTACTTATGATTAATATTATTTTATAATTTATGAATTGTATGAATGTCAGACAGACAGACACTGAACACCCATAAGGACAATTTGGTCATGAAATAGTGTTTTGGAATTCAGGCCAAGACCACACAAGATTGTGCAGAGCCCGTCATCTAGTGATAATGCTCCTGGGTTAGAAACATGTATATTCCTCTCCCCACCAAAGACCAGTGTTTAATCCCTGCTCCAACCCTTCAACCTGTATCTCTCTCCTGCCTGTATCCCCTCTGATTTCCTCCATGTTTAAATATAGTGCAAAAAAATAAACATTACACAAGATTGGATTTCAATGGCATTGATACAGTAACCTTGATTCAGGCTGATTCATGTCTGTCCAGAGCTGGCAATAGAAGCCCATTGTTTAGTCAGAGCTAAGTAGGCAACATGCCCAGCCCCTGACAGACAACACTATAACTGTCACAATGATTAATGCCACAACATAAAATTACTTTTAAACGGTTTGACAAGAAAAAAAGTTAGAGAACAGTACAGTTAGTTCTTTAAGTCAGTCTGTGTTTCATTGGAATGTGATGTTACTGATAGGGCCTGGGTAAAAGACACAAAATGTTATGTTGCTCTTCTCCCTGTATGATGTTATTTTATTTAACCTCTATTTAACCAGGAAAGTCAATTAACAACAAATTCTTATTGATAATGGCAGCTTGGCATTATATTTAAAATGTGTTGATTTATATTTCCCCATATTCCTTTTGGCGGTTGCACTGTGTATAAGTCGTTATCAATAAAATGTTACAATACGGTGCAGAGTGTTCTAATTGGCTGCTGGGGTGCAAGGAGACTCCCAGCTCCGCTAAAACCATTGACAACTACGTGCCATTTTCAAGGTTTTAACATTATCACCTCTTGAAGAGCACATTCAGAAGTACACATTTCCGATTATTCCACATTTAGCTCTGTCATCAGAGTTATACAGTAAGTAACTGCATGCTTTTCCTGATCAGTAAACATCAATTGATGATACATTTTCAGATATGTGAGGGTAGCCTATTCATTTATCATGTAGCTAGCTAGCTAGCTAAGCAAACAACGTGTAATTTCATCAGAGATTAGGCTTTTCGGCAAGTCCTCGTCCTGGTAAAGTTGTCAGTCGGCCTGCTGTCGTCACCACTATTGATGGCAAGCAAATCAAACAATATTTGTATATAGCCATCTAGTTATATCCTGAAAGTTATCTTGTTAACTAGCCATATTGACATGATCTGTTATTAGCTAGCTAGCCAATTTGATGTGGTCCATCAATCAATGTAGCCTATCATGTCTGTCAACAGCAATCATGATTAAACACTCATAAAAACAAATGTCGAAAAGGGGATAATGTTAACTAACTTCGCTAGGTAGACCTAAGTTGGTTGGAGAAAAAAGTTGCCATCATTAGGTCTACTTACCACTATGTTTAGCCAACTGTACAAAGTTTCTATTGGTAGCTAACAGTACATCAGCAAATGCTCCCTTCTGCTGCTTGACAGGCAGAGCCCACAAAGGACAGGAAATTCACCTAAATTACTCATACTTGTCAGGTATAGTTCACTTGTATTTTATAGGCCTATCACTCAAATATCATATTAATGGTGGCCAATATTGAGAGATATCGTGAGGCTACCATCACCACCTTCCGGAGACACTTGAAACCCCACCTCTTTAAGGAATACCTGGAATAGTATAAAGTAATCCTTCTACCTCCCCTTACCCCACCCCAAAGAAAGAAAAAAAAACATATTGTAAAGTGGTTATCCCACTGGCTATAAGGTGAATGCACCAATTTGTAAGTCGCTCTGGATAAGAGCGTCTGCTAAATGATGTAAATGTAAAATGTAATGTAAATGTATCTGAAATTACATGATCAATTGATGTTTACTGATCATGAAAGCATGCATTTACTTGCTGTATAACTCTGATGACAGAGCAAAATGTGTGCAATTGTTTTGCATGGAATAATCTGAAATGTGTAGTTCTGACTATAATCTTAAAGAGGTGATGATATTACAACTAAATAGTTAACATTTATTTAACAATCCCTTGAAAACCGCACGCACTTGTCAATGGTTTTAGCGGAGCTGGGGGTCTCCTTGCCCCCCAGCAGGTAAATAGAATGCTCTGTACCTTATTGTGACGTTTTATTGATAAAGACCTATACACAGTATGACGTTTTATTGATAACGACCTATTGTCACGATCGTCTAACATAGAGGACCAATGCGCAGCGTTGAAGGTGAACATATTTTATTACTATAAATGATCACACGATCAAAAACACAAACGAAAACGTGACGTCTACGGTTTCACACAAACCGAAATGAACAAGAAACCACAAACACAACGTAAAAGACAGATAGTTAAATATGGCTCCCAATCAGAGACAACGAGCCAACAGCTGACACTCGTTACCTCTGATTGGGAGTCACTCAAACAAAGAAATACAATAACCTAGAACCCACAACAAAACATAGAAACTAACACCCTGGCTCAACATACGAGAGTCCCCCGAGCCAGGGCGTGACAGTACCCCCCCCTAAAGGCGCGGACTCCGACCGCGCCAACGAAACACAACAGGGGAGGGACCGGGTGGGCACTCCGCCTAGGCGGCGGATCCGGCTCCAGTGGAACAGGCACGTGCCGTGCCGAACCGACGACGCACACCACTGGCTTGGTGTGGGGAACAGGCACGGGCCGGACAGGGCTGACGAAACGCCCCACAGACTTGGTGCTGGGAGCAGGAGTGGGCCGGACTGGGCTGGCGACGCGCACCACAGACCTGGTGCGGAGAGCAGGAACGGGCAGAGCCGGGCTGACGAGACGCACCACAGACTTGATGCGGGGAGCAGGAATGGGCCGGACTGGGCTGGCGACGCGCACCACAGACCTGGTGCGGAGAGCAGGAACGGGCAGAGCCGGGCTGACGAGACGCACCACAGACTTGATGCGGGGAGCAGGAATGGGCCGGACTGGGCTGGCGACGCGCACCACAGACCTGGTGCGGAGAGCAGGAACGGGCAGAGCCGGGCTGACGAGACGCACCACAGGCTTGATGCGGGGAGCAGAAATGGGCCGGACTGGGCTGGCAACGCGCACCGCAGGTTCGGTGCGGGGAGCAGGAATAGACCGGACCGTACTGGGGACACACACCACTGGCTCTACACCGGGATCTGGAACGGGCCGGACCGGACTGGCAACACACGCCAGTACCTCTCGCCGTGCCTCCACACCTTCCATCCCCTCTTCTACCAGTGGCCCCCGTAACCCGGCGGCCTTCTCCGGCAACCCACTGGACCGCTCTATCGCGGCCTCCTGCTGGTCCGCCGTCGTGAGCCCCCCTAAAAAATTTCCGGGCGTCTCTCCTACCCGTGGACCACGTCTCCATATCCCTCGCCAGCTTCTCGCCCTTCTGCCATAATGTCAAGCCCTTGTCTTCCTCCCTCGGCTTGACCCAGTCCAGGAGGCGAAGGAGATCTGTGAGGGATCTCCCTGGCGATGGCTCCTGAACACGCTGCTTGGTCCCATCTTGGTGGTTTCTTCTGTCTCGTCTGGGCTGCTTCGGCTCCTGCTGATTCCATTGATGGTGTGTAATTCTGTCAGGGCGTGTTGTAGGTGTAATGTAGGAATCAAACGCAGGACTCAGACTGAATGTTCCAAAGGCTGTATTACTGGCCAAACTAAGGCAACAGGACAACTAAGCCCGAAAGCGAAAATACACGCACGAAGGCGAACGGTAATTGCGCACAAACAGGTGCGACAAAATGTAACTGTGCACACACAGGTGCGAAAATGCTCCAGCACAGTGGAGAATAAGCTCAACCGAGCAAAACACAATACTGACGGAAATAATTACACACCACACTAGACAAACACAACGAGAAACTTATAGGACACTAATTACGCCAAAACAGAAACAGGTGTGGAAACAAACAGACAAAAGCAAACGAACATGAAACATATAGCGGTGGCAGCTAGAATTCCGGAGACGACGAACGCCGAAACCTGCCCGAACAAGGGAGAGACGCAGCCTCGGCCGAAACCGTGACACCTATAGAATGTCTTCTATAAAAAAAACATTGTTGTTTGGATGTTCAGTAAGGCAAGATGGAATGCCTGAATGGAGAGTGGGACTTTGTTAAAACGTTTTGTAGTTAGTCAGAGGTGTGTGCGTATGTATGAGTTTAGAAATGTATATATCATTGAAAGAACAATGGAGCAGGTACTCCCTGCCTGCAGCAGTTTGTATGTGTGTATGCTTGCATTCTCACAATGTGTGTGTGTGTCTGCACGTGTATGCTGGTATGTTTGTGGTCATGCGTGTGTGTGTGTAAGTGGATGGGTGTCAACAGAGGAGTTGGGAATGCACCGTGGTGAGTTCTTACAGTACATCATTATACTGTAATTCACATCTGTCACCCGAGTAGTGTATATACTGTATAATTCACCCAGATCTGAAAGATGATGGGAATGGAGGACTAATTGATAGACACAGTGAGATCTATGTTGCTTAATCCACAATTGTATAACAGACATACTTGTGTATATACAGTACATACCTACATTTAAATTTTAGTCATTTAGCAGATGCTCTTATCCAGAGCGACTTACAGGAGCAATTAGGGTTTAGTGCCTTGCTCAAGGGCACATCGACAGATTTTTCACCTAGTCGGCTCAGGGATTAGAACCAGCTACCTTTCGGTTACTGGCACGACGCTCTTAACCACTAAGCTACCTGCCATGCATGCTTGCGTGCAGGCATACAGTATGTGCGTGACAGAGGGTGTGTGAGTCAGTCTTTGGCACTCTCCTGCTCCAAGTCCCCACAGTACTGCCAAGTCCAACAGATGTCCTGCAGTCCAGATCCAGCTCTGCAGAGCTCCTTTACGCCCAGACATGCAGTTCACACACAGGATGCTAGAGGGTGTTGTGGGCTCAGTCAGGACCAGACATACTGTAGTAATGGTTCAGCCTCAGGTTGTGTTTTCACCATTTGGCCCAAATGTGTATTTAAATGCTCAAGGCTAAAGTCTTAAGAATGAATTGAAAATGTATCAGGGTGTGTACACTATACACTCTGATTGATGATTTAACAAATGAGGGCCAATTGAAAAGAATCCTCAGGCTGAACCAGACAAGAAGACAGTTTCATGACTTTTTCAGATGTTGAGGACATCTCTGTATATTTATGATGCATAGATAGCATTGTTAAAATGGAACTCTATGACCTGCTACCTCTGGCAGTTTCCTCAGAATCACGTCGGAATTTTGGCTTGCAGAATTCAGGGCAACCCAAGATTAAATGGAGTCCAAATGTATATATTTTATATCTCTCATAAATAATTCAAGCAGAGAGATGTAGTTGTGACTCCAACTCCCAAACCTGCCTGGCTGAATCCAAATAGAAATGAACACCATACCAAACGTCCCTGTGAGAGGCTGCTATTCCAAACAGCTGTGTACAGTGCATTCAGAAAGTATTCAGACCCCTTGACTTTTTCCACATTTTGTTACGTTACAGCCTTATTCTAAAATCGATTAAATTGTTTTCTTCCCCCCTCATCAATCTACACACAATACCCCATAATGACAAAGGAAATTGCAAAGTTTTGCAAATCTATAAAAATAAAAAAAAACTGAAATATCACATTTACATAAGTATTCAGACCCTTTACTCAGTACTTTGTTGAAGCACTTTTGGCAGCGATTACAGCCTCAAGTCTTCTTGGGTATGATGCTACAAGCTTGGCACAACTGTATTTGGGGAGTTTCTCCCATTGTTTTCTGCAGATCCTGTCAAGCTCTGTCAGGTTGGATGGGAGCGTCACTGCGCAGCTATTTTCAGGTCTCTCCAGAGATGTTTGATTGGCTTCAAGTCCGGGCTGGCTGGGCCACTCAAGGACATTCAGAGACTTGTCCCGAAGCCACTCCTGCGTTGTCTTGGCTGTGTGCTTAGGGTCGTTGTCCTGTTGGAAGGTGAATCTTCTCCCCAGTCTGAGGTCCTGAGCGCTCTGGAGCAGGTTTTCATCAATGATCTCTCTGTACTTTGCTACGTTCATCTTTCCCTCGATCCTGACTAGTCTCCCAGTCCCTGCCGCTGAAAAACATCCCCACAGCATGATGCTGCCACCACCACGTTTCACCGTAAGGATGGTGCCAGGTTTCCTCCAGACGTGATGCTTGGCATTCAGGCCAAATAGTTGAACATTGGTTTCATCAGACCAGAAAATGTTGTTTCTCATGGTCTGAGAGTCCTTTCGGTGCTTCTGGCAAACTCCAAGCGGGCTGTCATGTGCCTTTTACTGAGGAGTGGCTTCCGTCTGGCCACTCTACCATAAAGGCCTGAAAGGTGGAGTGCTGCAGAGATGGTTGTCTTTCTGGAAGGTTCTCCCATCTCCACAGAGGAACTCTGGAGCTTTGTCAGTGACCATCGGGTTCTTGGTCACCTCCCTGACCAAGGACTTCTCCCCCGATTGCTCAGTTTGGCCGGGCGGCCAGCTCTAAGAAGAGTCTTGGTGGTTCCAAACTTCTTCCATTTAAGAATGATGGAGGCCACTGTGTTCTTGGGGACCTTCAATGCTGCAGCAATGGTTTGGTATCCTTCCCCAGATCTGTGCCTCGACATAATCCTGTCTTGGAGCTCTACAGACAATTCCTTCGACCTCTTGGCTTGGTTTTTGCTCTGAGATCCACTGTCAACTATGGAACCTTAGACAGGCGTGTGCCTTTCCAAATAATGTCAAATTAATTTAATTTACCACAGGTGGACTCCAATCAAGTTGTAGAAACATCTCAAGGATAATCAATGGAAACAGGATGCACTGAGCATAATTTCGAGTCTCATACCAAAGGGTCTGAATACTTATGTAAATAATTTTTAATTTTTAATACATTCGCAAAGATTTCTAATAACCTGTTTTCACTTTGTCATTATGGGGTATTGTGTGTAGATTGATTAGGATTTTTATTTATTTAACCCATTTTAGAATAAGGCTGTAACGTAACAAAGTGTGAAAAAAGGTAAGGGTCTGAATACTTTCCAAATACACTGTATAATGAATCTGCGCTATCCTGCCAATAGGCCTACTAAGTAAGATTAGGATAGATTATACAAAGGTAGGCCAAACAAATTAATGCTAAATATGTGTGATGCAGAGGAGTATGAGACTGTTATAGACCTGCACCTAAATCATAATATATTACTAAAATGTATATGCCATTTAGCAGACGTTTTTATCCAAAGTGATTTACAGTCATGTGTGCTTACACTCTTAGAGAAAAGGATTCCAAAAGGGTTCTTTGCAGAGGGATAGGGTTCTACCAAGAAACTTTTTCATATTTAGAACCCTTTTTGAAAGACAAGGTTTCTTTGTAAGGCAAAGGGTTCTACCTAGAACCTTCACAGGGGGTTCTAGGTAGAATCTTTAGAGTATAAAATGGTTCTTGGTAGAACCCTTTATAGAGGGTTCTAGCACAAAAAAGGGTTCCCCTATGGGGACAAACCGAAGAACCCTATATGGTTCTACTGAGCACCTTTTTTCTAAGAGCCACTTTCTGTTAACCATCATACATAACATTTGAGTGATGCGCGCGCACATCAAAAATACCTCTAGCAGGATAGCTAATGCTGCTGTCGGGACCTTGACAAACTCAACGGGGTCTAAAATCATATTATAATTCTACAATGTAGATGATAGTAAAAATAAAGAAACACAGTTGAATGTGTTCTAAAACTTTTGACCGGTAGTGTATGTTTTGGAGGACGCATAGTATTATTTCTTGTTGTGTTATAACATAATGTAAATCATTATATTCATATTATTTATAACAACAAAGGAGAATGGGGAGAATTGATGTTGGTGGTTTGGTGAACTAATGACAAAACATTTTTACATAAAAAAGTTAGGGGAACTAAAACAACAAAAGTTAGGTGGATTTACGTAGCAGGTTAGGTGAATTGGTTTAAATTTAGACTAAGTGTTAGCGGAAGGGTTAGCTAAAATGATACAGTTGTACCCGACGCAACTCGAACAGGCAACCCTTGGATTGCTTGATGGTCGCCCACCCATCCTTCCCGACCCACCTCCCTACTGTCATTTCTGTCTAAAGCTCCAAAATACGTAAAGTATGTTTCGTACGGCTTTGAGGCCAGGCTGAAAAACTTCACAGTGAGTGAGTGATTACCATGAAACCACGCAAGACTGATGGCTGTAGCTATCTTCAACAAGTACTGCATATTGTTATTCTGGCTTTATCTAGCTCTATTTGTGATATTTTGCTTTGCCTAGCTGGCTTGCTAGCTTGCTAGGTAATCATTCCTCTGATGAGATTTGTGATATTGTAGACAAGGGATCATCAACTAGATTCAGCCGCTGGACGATTTATTCTTGAATTGATGGTCAGGGGGCCGGAACATAATTACAAATAATTAGTAGACTGCAAATTGACAGCAAGAAGTACAAACAGATATAATGTGGTCCTCTGTAGCTCAGCTGGTAGAGCACGGCGCTTGTAACGCCAAGGTAGTGGGTTCGATCCCCGGGACCACCCATACACAAAAATGTATGCACGCATGACTGTAAGTCGCTTTGGATAAAAGCGTCTGCTAAATGGCATATTATTATTATTTATAATATTTGACTAAAACATAATCATTTCAAACCTTGCTTACATTTGTACACTATCACATACAGTGCCTTCAGAAAGTATTCATACCCCTTCACTTATTCCACATTTTGTTGTGTTACAGCCTGAATTCAAAATTGATTAAATTGTGTGTTTTTTTCATCCATCTACACACAATACCACATAATGACAAAGTGAAAACATTTTTTAAAAATGAAATACAGAAATATCTCTTTACACTATTCACACCCCTGAGTCAATACATGTTAGAATCGCCTTCGGTAGCGATAACAGCTGTTAGTGTTTCTGGGTAAGTCGCTAAGAGCTTTGCACACCTGAATTGTAACATATTTGCACATTATTATTTTTAAACTTCTTCAAGCTCTGTCAAGTTGGCTGTTGATCATTGCTAGACAGCCATTTTCAAGTCTTGCCATAGATTTTCAAGCCGATTTAAATCAAAACTGTAACTAGGCCACTCAGGACCAATCAATGTCTTCTGTGTAAGCAACTCCAGTGTATATTTGGCCTTGTGTTTTAGGTTATTGTCCTGCTGAAAGGTGAATTTGTCTTCCAGTGTCTGAACTAGGTTTTCCTTTAGGATTTTGCTAGTGCTTAGCTCTATTCTGTTTATTTTTATCTTAAAAAACTCCCTAGTTGTTATAATGATTTGTGATGCAAGATTCATTCATGTATGTAAAACTCCTAAGCTGCATGTAGGAGAGAGGACAAGGACACGCCATGCGTTGTAGAGGTCACTGGTGAGGGACAGAAGGTCTGCGTGCCAAGATAGATTGGGTGCCACTTGTGATAATCTTAGAAGGTGTCCGTGATGGAATGGCCTGGTTAGGGTGACAGAATACCAAGTATGGGGATGCTATTGTGGTAGATGAGTGACACTCAATGATGATTGGCAGATGTTGGACAGAAGTAGATCGGGAGAGCATTATATAAACTGAGAGATTTCGTATGGAAGTCATTCATATGACAAGAGGCCATGCACGTACTGCCTGTCATTGAATCCATTATTGTAACCATTAAATAATGACTGAATCAACTCTTCATATGAGTGTCGACTACTCTCTTGCATCCTGAACCTCTCGATACCAGAAACCCATCATAACAGATTGGTGTCTGAACGAACAGGATGCAGTTTACAGCCGAACTAACAGGTAAGAAGACTTTCATATTTTTTTGATTATGTCAAAGTCTGCTTATCTGTGGTAAAGCTGGGCTGTAACGAACGTTTAAAATTTTTCCCTCATTGTACCTAGATCTGCTGTTTTCTAATAATGGCGGATTGGCGGTTTCATAAGAGCTGTGGCTATGATCTTTTTTGATAACAAGGGAAAATAAGGGTATAGTGATGACACACAGGGAAGTGAGTGTATTATCTTAATGGGAAGTGAAGCAAGGGGACAAAGAGAATAAAATGAATATTAAACAAGCACCAGGGATAATGAAGCAGTGTTGGAAGGAAGCAGAGTATGAAAGATTACAATGACTGAGGAATATAGCAACTTTTGGTTGAGGTCACTATAGAAATATTACTGACACAATACCGTAACAGATAAACTGAACCAAACATTAAGCTACTGCAGCAATCGATTGTTAAAGTTGTCAAGTTAGTTTTTAACACTATGATAGAGGGAAAGGCAGAAAGCTGTGTGAGAATGGTTTTTATTTGTTTTTTGGAGAGTTTCTAGCTGTTGATCTGTGGGTGTTAGCAACTGGGGTTAGCTGAACGTGTTAGAGCTGTAAGTGTCATTATGGGTTATGTTTGGTGTACACAGATCAATGGTTGCTGCGGAGAAGGATGTCAAAAGGGGGCTGAATGTTACCGGTGTGAAAGGGCTAGCTAGTTAGTGTTGTTAACTAGTAGCGTTTAGATTGGTGACGTAACTTGCTCTGCGACCTTGAAGGAGTTTTTTGACTTGCTCTGCAAGGTCACGCATTTTGTTGAATGACGAGTAATGGTGCCTCGATTGTGACTGTTGTCGATGTGTGCAGAGGGTCCCTGGTTCAAGACCATGTAGGGAAGGAAGCAAAACTGTTACATTGATACTGTTGACCTGAATCACTGGTTGAATTGATACAATTATACGAAAGAGATTGTCTTACCAACCCATGGCGGATAGTATAACATAGTAATTGAAGTTGCATCTATGTGAATAGATGTTTTGTTTGTTTTGACTATAACTTCACAATAATTTGCAATCTGTTAAAGTACCATTAGATGGAAAGACAGCGGTAGAGGATAATAGAGATTGTAGAGGGTTTTCTGTGTTTGACAAGGAAAGTAGGTTAATTGGGTGATGAGTAATGTTGAATTGGATTGGATTTTTTTTTTTTATGCCTGTTATAAAATATCACGGTTTCCTTACCCAGAGTAATTGATTATATTGGCGAATGAATGAAATATGACATTTAGAAGTGTCACGCCCTGGCTCTGGGGACTCTTTAATGTTGAGCCAGGGTGTTAGTTTCTATGTTTAGTTTTCTAGGTTTCTGTTCTAGATCGTTGTTTTCTATGTTGGCCAGGGTGGTTCCCAATCAGAGGCAGCTGATTCTCGTTGTCTCTGATTGGGATCCATACTTAGGCAGCCTGTTTGGCACAGTTAATTGTGGGATCTTGATCTGTATAGGTTTGTGTTGGTGAACCTTTAGACTTCACGTATCGTTTTGTTGTTTTGTTCATGTGTTATAGTACTCGTTAAAAGATGTACGCCTATCATGCTGCGCCTTGGTCTGCCTCTTATGACGACCATGACAGAAGATCCCCCCAAAGAAGGACCAAGCAGCGTGTTCAGGAGCAAACACCGGGAAAGGAACTGGAGAAGTTGGCGATGTCCCAGGTGGGCGAATGGTGGTCTTGGGAGGACATGTTCGCGGGCAAAGGGCCATGGGCAAAAGTTAAAGCCCTGGCGAGAGAGGAGGTACGGCGCCAACCGTGCCGTCGTCGGACAGGCGAGAGGCAACCCCAATAAAAAATGTTTGGGGGGCACACGGCATGGACGACGGGGCTGCTGGAGGCAGCTACAGGGCGAGTTTGTGGACTAGGAGAGGAGGCCACCAGGTTACGGGGGCCATTGGTCATGAGGGGGAAGGAGAGTGTAGAGGCACGGCGAGAGGTACTGGGGTGTGTTCCCAGTACAGTCCGGCCTGTTCCTGTCCCTCGCACCAAGCCTGTGGTGCGCGTCGCCAGCCCGGTCCGGCCTGTTCCTGCTCCCCGCACCAAGCCAGTGGTGCGCGTCGCCAGCCCGGCCCGGCCTGTTCCTGCCCCTCGCACCAAGCCTGTGGTGCATGTCGCCAGCCCGGTCCGGCCTGTTTCTGCCCCTCGCACCAAGCCTGTGGTGCGCGTCGCCAGCCCGGTCCGGCCTGTTCCTGCTCCCCGCACCAAGCCAGTGGTGCGCGTCGTCAGCCCGGTCTGGCCCGTTCCCGCTCCCCGCACCAAGCCAGTGGTGCGCGTCGTCAGTCCGGCACGGTCCGTGCCTGTTCCACCTGTGCCTGGTCCGGCACCGGTCAGCTGCTCCACGCCGGAGCCAGAGCAATCCGCTCCACCGGTGTTCAGTCCAGCTCCGGCCAGCAGGGCCAGACCACGAGGGCGAGAGAGAGAGTGGTGGTCGCGCCCGGAGCCGGATCCGTCTCCGAGGCGGAATGCCCACCCGGCCCCTCCCCTGTGGTGTTTGGTTGGCGCGGTCGCAGTTCGCGCCTTTGGGGGGGGTACTGTCACGCCCTGGCTCTGGGGACTCTGTAATGTTGAGCCAGGGTGTTAGTTTCTATGTTTAGTTTTCTAGGTTTCTGTTCTAGATCGTTGTTTTCTATGTTGGCCAGGGTGGTTCCCAATCAGAGGCAGCTGATTCTCGTTGTCTCTGATTGGGAACCATACTTAGGCGGCCTGTTTGGCACAGTTAATTGTGGGATCTTGATCTGTATAGGTTTGTGTTGGTGAACCTTTAGACTTCACGTATCGTTTTGTTGTTTTGTTCATGTGTTATAGTACTCGTTAAAAGATGTACGCCTATCACGCTGCGCCTTGGTCTGCCTCTTATGACGACCATGACAAGAAGGCTGACAGGAACAATATAAGGGGAAACAGATATTTTCTATGTGGTTGATAAAGTAACGATATCATGATGATTTGATAGAGGATAAAATTAATCAGATTTAGGGGTTGAATAATCATTGTGAGAATTACAGAGGATGAAGTCTGAAGGGTAATCAATTAAAAATACTCATTGTAAACTCAGAAAAACTTGAGTGGTTTTCATCTTTTGAGAGATTGTATGTCATCTTCTTCTGGAGTAGTTATGAGGAATTAGATTAAAACAAATGATTAGTTATGTGAGATAAGACAGGGTATATATGCATCATGTTTTGGGGTGTAATTCATATTTTTGGATTGCTGATTATAATTGAATGTTAACGAAATGTATACTTTCTCTTCCAGGACAATGGGGATTTCCTTATCTCTCATTGGGATGTTTCCTATGTCTATGGGCTAGGGGGAGCAGTTAGTAAAATTTGGCAGTCTTATTATTAGGTCGTAAAAGGGAGTTACCAAATTAAATCAGGCCTGGCTATTTTTGTTTGTTGTTTTCCAATTGGGTTTTTCAAATAACCACAAAAAAACCACTTATTACAATGGTAATATAGGGTTGTTATTTTGATTTTAGGGGGTTTTAACAGTTCAAAGATGATAAGTCTTAAAGGTTCACACACATGGAGCTTTATGAAGTTTTTTTTCTTTTATGAGTAAGTTTTTTGGTAAACACGTGATTTATTTTGAGAAGAAATGTAATAAGGACTTACTGTACCATTGGGATAAAAAAAAATGTAATGACATTTTGGACTGTTGTTAATGATTAGTCAACTATAGAATGGAACACTTCTTTGAAGGATTTGTATGATCTCTTAACTCTGTCTTGACTTTCTAGTGTGAATTGATCACCCACACTGGAAAGCCTAGAGGCATGGGATGAGTAATTTAAGGTAGTTTATTATACCGAGTTGAGGGTAATTTATAATACTGATAATTATGAAGAAGTTTATAATTTGGCATTAGTCATATCTATGATTCTGACCAAAATAAGGTCAGAGTGAGAGAGCTATCCCTGAATGAGGGATAACTGTCGCTAGTCAAGGGTGATATTACTTGAATTACTTTAGGGTATACAATTAAGTTAAGGTATTATCAGAAGTTGTCATTTTAATGTCATTTATTATTTTGGTTTAACAAACAGTGTCGTTAATTTGTTTTTGAACGCATGAATCATGATGTGAGTCATGTGTCCAAAGAGGGGAAGTACTGCTTGAAAGAGGTTTTTTGGTAAATATGCAAATTATATTAAGAATATGAGCAGTAGTAATTAATGTGTTATGGGTTAGATTCAATGTTTTAGGTGAAAATGTATTTGTGGTATAAGGCAGGATGTAGAGGAGGCCTGTCTATGGAACGAGTGGACTGCAACAAGCTGCAAGCATGTGCACTTCCTAATCTCAAGGCTTATCCTGACTGATAAGAAGACAGGATAAAGTAGCATACTGTGTCTCACCTAACAATGTTCTGAAGACTTTCTTCCAAGGGTGAAGGCTTCTCTGCCAAACATAGCAGGAGAATCTGAACATTTTCTGCACCTGGGAGACTGGCGGTAAAGAATTTAAGAAGTCAGAGATGGACAAAACCCAGGTGGGGAGGTCAGTACTAGGTGTTGCTGGCTATCACGATGGAGGGGAAAGTAGCAGAGGGAGATACCTGCATCTATTTGTCCCACTGTAGGAGTATTCCAAACCCAGAGGAGGAAGATGGCACCGCCAACATTGCTCTGTGGAGTGTGTCCATGTCTGTGTGTCTTTGCAGCAGGGACTCTCAACTTCCCTATTAGTACGCTGAAAGAAGGACACACTCCACAGAGCAATGTTGATAAATGGAGAAGGACTCTGCATGATCCTCGACCATAGTGAAGGAAGAAGGGTCAGATCTAAAAGGACCATACATTGTCACCCAGTCTACACCAATGGATGTATGGATAGAGGGGAGATCGACCTGGTATCATCTAAACCGATGCAACAGAGTACTACGAGGAAACCGACAACCTAGAGATGAGGGAGCTGAGGATGCTGGAGCTGACGAGGATCAGGTGATGGGAGACGATGGCAAGAGGAATGCTACTGATGAGCTAAGGGTGATGGCTGATTCCCTCGGCGGAGGGACGGACCTACAAGAACATCCAAGAACTTCAAGATCTTCCAGAATTTCAAGAATCACCTGAATGTCACATCATTCATTTCTATGTATTTGGAGGGTTTACCTAACAGAAATTGGGAATTATATTAGAAATTGGTATTAAGAATAATTGGTAAAACATAATAATTTGTCATATAGTCAATGCTTATGTGGTTTCTTGGATTAGAAATGAAAGAAATTAAACTGTTATGTTCTGTCTTCTATTGAGGTAAATACAGATGGTGTCTTGAGGCATAGCAGGGATAATTTGGCCTAGAATGGTGTGAACCGTAAAAAAGAAACAACCTTTGAACCAGCTGAAGATGAACATCAGAGGCGTTGAAGACGTTCCTGTACAGCACCACTTCTACCTGCAACCGGTCTACAACAGCCAATCGAAACTATCAACTGATTTTCTCATGTTGTTATATCAAGGTAGTGGGACAGGAGTCCACCTTTGAGTGAGAATGGAGAAATATCTGTTCAGATACAACATTTCTCATGTTGTTGGTATAATGGTTGGCAAATGGACAAGACAATGGGGTGTAGAGATGGTGGTGACTCGGATGAGACATTGAAGTTGGGTCATTGTCATGGGCAATGCATTTTGAAATATGAAGCTGTCTGAAGAACATAATGATGAGACGCCAGAAGATTTAAGTGCCGGAGAAAGAAGGGGTTGGATAATACATTTGGATTTATCTACATTTGCAAATTTGGGTAGGAGGTACATACACTGCTAAATTAATAGTACTAGGAATGCATTGAGATGATGATCTGTATTGATTCTCAGGATGAGGAAGGTCATAATAGAATTATGGATATTTATACTGTATGTTAACATAAGTGTACAATTTGACAGTTGTAATGGGTGATAAAGTTGAGGGTTTTAACTTTGATTGATAAGGGCCAAATGAATCAATAAGAATTGTAATTCTAAATTTGGTTGAGTTAAGTAATTTGGTTTTGGTTATAATGTATAAGATGACTGAGTGATTTAAGTAAATCATTAGTATATATTAGTAACTAACTATTTTCAGCATGAGGGGTATTGCTTGTACAATTGAGATAACTGTCTTAAATAGATATTATGGTTAAAACAGTGATACATTATGGTAATGTCTTAGGATACACTTGTGTGATGTGTTTTGGGTAGACATCATGGGGTTTTGGTATTTGTGACATAGGAATGTTTATGATATTTCCATCTGATCTGACTTTTGTTTGATTTCCTCAATCCTAACTAGTTCAGGGTTGTAATGATTTAACAGGGACTGAAAACAAAGTGTTATACTGTGTATCTCTCCTCAGGCATATTAGGGGAACAGAGTCAGGGTTGAACAGAGTTGAACATGGTACCTAGAGTATTAACAGTCATGGGTTTTCAAGCAATTTGGGTATGAAATGTTACTCATTGAACAATATGCAATTGATAATCGCATAGCATTGGATGCTATTTGTAAGGGATCGGGGGTTGGCTGGGTCTAGACAGAGTCTGACACTTCCCCGATCTACAGAGAGGGGGAGTCATCAGACTCGATCTGGTTCACCTGAGTTCTGAGCACACCTGTCCGTAATTAGGGTAGGATATAAGGTGTGCTCAGAAGTTCAGTCTGTGCGAGGTATTGTTCCATTGTGACTTGCTAAGCGTTTTGTTCCGAGAGAGAGAGAGAGAGTTTGTTGTTTTTGATTACCCGTGTATCCGACCAGTGCCTTGTTGTTTGACTCCCCGAATTGCTTAACCCTCTGCTTGTCTATCTCAGTGATTACCGTACTCTGACCCTGTGCCTGTGCCCTCGACTACGACTACGCCCGCTCCCTTGGTACCTCTGCCTGTCTATGCCTGGCCCGGTTTTGACCACAGCCCGCCCGACCACGATTAAGCTATTCCCTTGTCTGTACTCTAATAAAGCATTGCAATTCTGCGATTGGATCTTACCACTCTGTCCGAGTATTCTTTACAGAATACCTCGCCCTTACCATGGATCCAGCGGAATTACAGAGGCGATGGGAGATACAGGAGAAATGGATGGATGAACTCCTGCAGCTACTCAACGCTGGTGCGGCTGAGGGCACCACCCCGAGCACGGTCAGTCCTTGTCCTACACCTCCGATTTCTCTACCGACAAGGTACGACGGGGAACCTGGCAAATGTCAGGGGTTTCTACTCCAGACGTCCCTGTATATGTCGTATAATCGTACGATGTTTCCCGATGACCGTAGCAGGGTGGATTTCATGATTTCTCTGCTAACGGGAAGAGCACTGGATTGGGCTACTGCGCTTTGGGCAGCTGAGGTTCCCGAGTTGAATGCGGAAGTTCAGTTCAAGAGACTGTTCCAGGAGGTGTTCGACCACCCAGTATCTGGGCGTAGTGTGGGAGACCAACTATGCGAACTTCAGCAGGGCCGTCGCACCGTAGCCGACTATGCTTTAGAGTTCCGTACTATAGCAGCCGGTAGCGGATGGAGCGAGACGGCTTTGCTCACCGTTTTCCGAAGAGGGCTGCGCAAAGACGTACAGACTGAGTTGGCTTGTCGAGGAGATATCACTGCGCTACATGAGTTTATCAAAATAGCCGTCGCTATTGATAATCTGATAGTGCAACACAAGGTATCCACAGTCCGGGAGCCCTCGACCACTGGTCCTCAGCAATCGACAGAGCGGAGGAGAGAATCTGAGGAGGAACCTATGCAACTGGGACGGTCACCTCTACAAGGGTCGGTGAGACAACAACGTCGGCAAGACGGACTATGCCTGTATTGTGGTCAGTCGGGTCATTTCGTTTGTCAATGTCCGGTACGACCAAACCGTACCCCAGGATATCGCCTCGGAACTGCCAAACCGGTGAGTGAGACTCCAGTTTTGAACATTACGTCTAAACAAATGTATGTGCCAGTTACCTTATCTGTCGGAGAGAAAGTGCACAGGTTGGAAGGACTTATTGATTCCGGAGCGGCTGCCAGCTTTCTGGATATGGGTCTTGCTGAGGAGTTGGGAGTTCAACTTATCCCAATTCAACCTCCCCTGCGAGTCAACGCGCTAGACAGTGAGCCCATGGGCACTGGGTTCATTACGCACCGTACCGAGGAAATCAAATTACAAGTGGGCTCCCTGCACCATGAGAACATCATTCTGTTCGTCATCTCCGCTCCACGGGAGCCGCTAGTCCTCGGCCACCCCTGGCTCGTTACCCATGATCCGGTCATCTCCTGGAAATCTGGCGATATCACGGCCTGGAGTGAGGTATGTAGGGCAGAGTGCCTCATTTTACCTTGCAAAACGTCTACTGTGGAGGATGCGAAGGGTGCGGTGTCTACTGTTGTTCCTACAGAGTACCAGGATTACGCGCAGGTGTTCTCCAAGGAGAGGGCTACCGTGTTACCACCGCATCGGGCCTGGGATTGTGCAATTGATCTGCTATCCGGGGGCTACACCTCCTCGCGGGACGAATCTACCCTTTGTCACAGCCGGAACGAGAATCAATGAGCAAGTATATTGATGAGGCACTACAGCAAGGGGCCATTCGCCCATCTACGTCTCCCGCCGCATCCAGATTTTTCTTTGTTAAGAAAAAGGATGGCGGACTGCGTCCTTGTATAGACTATCGAGGTTTGAACGATATTACCATTAAAAATCGTTACCCCCTTCCTTTGATTCCAGCAGCCCTCGAGCAGGTGGGGCAGGCCTCCATCTACAGTAAACTGGACCTCAGGAGTGCGTACAATCTGGTGCGCATTAGAGAAGGGGATGAATGGAAGACCGCCTTCATCACCCATCGAGGACATTATGAATATTGTGCCATGCCCTATGGACTTACTAACGCGCCCTCTGTGTTCCAGGCATTCATGAATGACATTTTCAGGGACTTGATTGATCGCTTTGTCATAGTGTACATTGATGACATCCTAATCTACTCTAACTCTCTGAGTGAACATGTGTCCCATGTACGACAGGTTCTGGACCGAATCCGACAACACTCTCTGTTCGTGAAGGCCGAAATTAGTGAATTCCATGTCACGACGATTTCCTTCCTTGGGGCCATACTCACTCCCGACGGGGTAAAACTGGATGAATCCAAGGTGCAAGCTGTACGAGACTGGCCTCAACCCCAGACGGTGAAAGAGCTCCAGAGATTCTTAGGGTTTGCCAATTACTATAGACGGTTCGTGCGTAATTTCAGCACAACCGCAGCTCCCCTGTCGGCGATGACCAGCTACAAGGGTCGTGGTCTGAAATGGACGGAGGGGGCAGTGCGGGCTTTTGAGACATTGAAACAACGATTTACCACCGCTCCCATTTTATGTCAGCCGGATCCTACCTTGCCGTTCATCGTGGAGGTGGACGCCTCGGAGGTTGGAGTTGGAGCTGTGCTATCCCAGCGCCAAGGTGAGCCGCCCAAATCACGACCCTGTGCTTTTTTTACTAAGAAGCTGAATCCGGCCGAGCAGAACTACGACGTGGGAAATCGTGAATTACTGGCGGTGAAGTTAGCACTGGAGGAGTGGAGACATTGGCTGGAGGGAGCAGCTCATCCGTTCCAAGTGCTCACGGACCACCGCAATCTGGAGTATCTTCACAGTGCTAAGCGACTGAACTCCCGACAGGCAAGGTGGTCTTTATTCTTCACCCGTTTCCAATTCACTGTCTTTTATATTCCCGGGTCCAAGAATTGTAAGGCGGACGCGCTTTCCCGATGGTTCGAGCGCGCTGAAAGACCGGTGGAACCAGAACCTATCCTCCCCATGAGTTGCCGTGCTGGTCCTGTGAGGTGGGCTATCGATGACACGATTCAGGAGAGCCTACAAGCGGAACCAGCTCCTCCAGAAACCCCGGTGTCGAAGGTGTTTGTACCAGCTCCGCTTCGACCTCAACTGATGGAATGGTGCCACACGTCGCTGGGATCTGGTCATCCCGGAATCACTCGAACTACACGACTCATCAGCCCGAAAATACTGGTGGGATTCCCTCACAGATGATGTCAGAGACTATGTCTTATCCTGTCCAGTATGTGCTCAGTCCAAGGTACCTCGTGCACTACCGGAGGGTAAGCTGATGCCATTGCCAACTCCTCAACGACCCTGGTCGCACATTGCAATGGACTTTGTTACCGACCTACCAGAATCAGAGGGCCATACTGTAATTCTCGTGGTCATCGATCATTTCTCCAAGATGTGCCGGTTGGTACCCATGACCCGTTTGCCTAACGCCACTCAGATGGCTGAGACTATGTTTACCCAGGTGTTCCGGCAGTTTGTTGTCCCGGAGGATATTGTTTCCGACCGGGGACCCCAGTTTGTATCACGGGTATGGAAGGCCTTCTGCGAACGCTTGGGCATCTCGGTTAGCCTAACCTCCGGATATCATCCCCAGGCCAATGGGCAGACAGAACGACTCAACCAGGAAATTGGGAAATATCTACGGCAACAATGTTCGCGGCAGCCGCAAGAGTGGAGCCGATTCCTTCCTTGGGTAGAGTATGCTCAGAACTCCCTCATTCACACCTCCCTACGCCTAACGCCCTTCCAGTGTGTTCTAGGGTATCAACCACCCCTGTTCCCGTGGGATACCGCATCAGGGATGGTACCGGCGGTGGACGAGTGGTTCCGTCGGAGTGCGCAGGTCTGGGAGACGGCCCATCAACATCTAAGTCAAGCCTCACAACAGCAAAAGACCTACGCCAACCGACGCCGGAGACCTACTCCCACTTATCAACCCGGGCAGCGAGTGTGGCTGTCTACCCGAGACCTGCGGTTCCGACGGAGCTGCAAGAAGCTCCAACCCAGGTACATTGGTCCCTTCAAGGTACAGAGACGTATTATCCCTGTCACCTACCGTCTGTTACTCCCTCGACACTACAGGATAAACCCTACGTTCCACGTCTCCCTGTTGAAACCTGTCCATTATAGCCCGATGTACCCACCAATCGCTCAACAACCTACTACACCACCTTTGGAGGATGAACAGGACACCACCTATACAGTCCACGAGATACTGGAGTCAAGACGGAGACGAGGGGGCATCGAATATCTCGTGGACTGGGAGGGATATGGACCGGAGGAACGGTCCTGGGTCCCTGCTAAGGACATACTAGACCCTGCTCTCAAGGCCACTTTCCACGCTGAACACCCAGATCATCCCGGACCACGACCCAGAGGAAGACCACCCGGTAGAGGTAGAAGGCCGTCAGGAGCCGGCCCTGGGGAGGGGGATACTGTAAGGGATCGGGGGTTGGCTGGGTCTAGACAGAGTCTGACACTTCCCCGATCTACAGAGAGGGGGAGTCATCAGACTCGATCTGGTTCACCTGAGTTCTGAGCACACCTGTCCGTAATTAGGGTAGGATATAAGGTGTGCTCAGAAGTTCAGTCGGTGCGAGGTATTGTTCCATTGTGACTTGCTAAGCGTTTTGTTCCGAAAGAGAGAGAGAGAGTTTGTTGTTTTTGATTACCCGTGTATCCGACCAGTGCCTTGTTGTTTGACTCCCCGAATTGCTTAACCCTCTGCTTGTCTATCTCAGTGATTACCGTACTCTGACCCTGTGCCTGTGCCCTCGACTACGACTACGCCCGCTCCCTTGGTACCTCTGCCTGTCTATGCCTGGCCCGGTTTTGACCACAGCCCGCCCGACCACGATTAAGCTATTCCCTTGTCTGTACTCTAATAAAGCATCGCAATTCTGCGATTGGATCTTACCACTCTGTCCGAGTATTCTTTACACTATTATAGTAGATAAAGGGGGAATGTATGTGATTATAGGGGGAGAATCATGTTGTACATACTTGCCATCAGGATTAGGAAGGTCTTGTGAATTTAACTAAAGCTATGGGAAATATTAGATACATACAGGAAGGTATTAAGAGTACGAATAGAGATGTATCAGTCAATATTAATGCAAGGAGGGAGAGTACTAATTCTTCATCTATATCAGGTTATTCCAGTGTAGAGTCCATTGATAATGTTGATTGAGGAATGGGGAATGTTAAGTTGGAACTGTATAACGTGGAATTTAAGGTTTACAGGATTGAAGATGTGGAAACAAGACTATCTTAGTCGCTCAGATAGCGCCCTAAGTGACCAGAGAAAATATTGGGGTTCCTCTGAATGAACATTGATGAAGAAGACTGAAGTTATTTTTATTGGGATATATTCATTTGAATATATTATAATTTCCATGTAGCTTACAAATTGTCATGAATCAATGTATTTTCTGGGATGATGTCAGGAGGTTAGGAATTCATTTGTATGTTTGGTTTCTTTGGTTCAATTAATGTTATATCAATGGAATTATTCTAGCAACAACAAAAATAAAGAAAATTAGGGATTGTTATAATGACTTTTGATACAAGATTCTTAATGTTGGTAAACTCCTAAGCTGCATGTAGGAGAGAGGACAAGGACACGCCATGCGTTATATAAGTCACTGGTGAGGGACAGAAGGTCTGAGTGCCAAGATAGATTGGGGGCCACTTGTGATAATCTTAGAAGGTTTACGTGATGAAATGGCCTGGCTAAGGTGACACAATACCAAGTATGGGGATGCTATTGTGGTAGATGAGTGACACTCAATGATGGTTGGCAGATGTTGGACAGAAGGAGATCGGGAGAGCATTATATAAACTGAGAGATTTTATATGGAAGTCATTCATATGACAAGAGGCCATGCACGTACTGCCTGTCATTGAATCCATTTTTGTAACCATTAAATAATGACTGAATCAACTCCCCATATGAGTGTCGACTACTCTCTTGCATCCTGAACCTCTCGATACCAGAAACTCATCATAAAACTAGTTCTTGCAGATGACAATCATGCCCACAACATGATGCAGCTACCACCATGCTTGCAAGTATGAAGAGTGGTTCTCAGTGATGTGTTGTGTTGGAGTTGTCCCAAACATAACACTTTGTATTCAGGACAAAAAGTTAATTACTTTGCCACATTTTTTGCAGTTTTACATTAGTGCCTTGTTGCAAACAGGATGCATGTTTTGGAATATTTATATTCTGTACAGGCTTCCTTCTTTTCACTCTGTCATTTAGGTTAGTATTGTGGAGTAACTACAATGTTGTTGATCCCTCCTCAGAGGTGTCCTATCACAGCCATTAAACTCGGTAACTGTTTTAAAGTCACCATTGGCCTCATGGTGAAATCCCTGAGCGGTTTCCTTCCTCTCCGGCAGCGAAGTTAGGAAGGATGCCTGTATCTTTGTAGTGACTGGGTGTATTGATACACCATCCAAAGTGTAATTAATAACTTCACCATGCTCAAAGGGATATTCAATGTCTGCTTTTTATATTTCTACCCATTTATCAATAGGTGCCCTTCTTTGCGAGGCATTGGAAAACTTCCCTGGTCTTTGTGGTTGAATCTGTGTTTGAAATTCACTGCTCAACTAAGGGACCTTACAGATAATTGAATGTGTGGGGTACAGAGATGAGGTAGTCATTCAAAAATCAAGTTAAACACTATTATTGCACACAGAGTGAAGTCATTCAATTTATTATGTGATTTGTTGAGCAAACTTTTACTCCTGAACGTATTTAAGTTTGCCATAACAAAGGGGTTGAATATTTATTCACCCAAGACATTTCAGCTTTAAATGTCATATTGTGTTTAGTCCAGTGACACAAAATCTCAATTTAGCCCATTTTAAATTCAGGTTGTAACACAAGAAAGTGTGTAAAAAGTCAAGGGGTGTGAACGCTTTCTGAAGGCACTACATTTTGACTCGATTAAATTTGGTGTAATCTTGACCTGAATTCCAAATGCCAAATTCCCATGACAAACATTACAGATGGATTTTAAGTTAGAATTCAGGCCTAAGTAGATATAGCCCTACTGTCCGAAACCGTGAAAAACATCCTTGTTTTTCTAATAGACTGGCTTGATAATGAACTACACTGTTGATAACCATTGCTAATATGCTAGCTCTAATAAACACCTGTGGGTCCATTGTGATGCTAATGCTACCATGTCCGATTAACTTTCAATTATAGAGACTATAGATTTTCTGGAGAGAACGCTAATCAATTAGCCTTGTCTGGGCTGCTCTGTAACTTTATATGATATTCCTGCGCTCTACATTAATTTATGGAGGTGGCATAGTCCTATTCATTTTCCAATCTTGTACCTCGCAAAACAACAGAAAAAGCCAACAACATTATCCGCTTGAACAATTATTATTTTTAAAACATTTTTTATGTGAATCAGGGGGTTTGGGTGCTTCAAGGCGAGATGGTTAGGATAACACTGGGAGGGCTGGATTCACAGGATGTGTCTATGGTGTGGGTCAGTATGTACACAGGACAGCACAGGGCACACACACACACTCACGCACAAACACACACACACGCACGCGCACACACAGCCTCAGACAGTGGTGTGTGTTATTATTCCGGTGAAATAGCAGCTGATCTCCAGTGTAAATAATGAAGCAGATATTTTATCAGGCCCTTGCTCTCCAAGGATATACTCAGAGCCTGCTCCATATCCAGGCAAGCATTTTCCACAGTACTTCTGTAATTGTTTTCCTGTCTTCCTAACAACAGTTTCGCGTGGAGCGGTTCTCTTGCAATGTGGAAGTACAGAAGACATGGCTGGAGCACATGACCTGAACAGATTGGAAGCATTATCAGAAATATTTATCAAAATATTGCACCTCTCTGCCATTGCCGTAAAAGGGGTCAGTTTCTTAGTCCTTTGGTGTGATGCCTATTGAATGTATATATGAAAATGTGATTTATTTTATTTTTTTACAACTGAAGTATAAAAAGCAATGAAAGCAAGTAGTGGTGAAATCATATGGAAGGCTTACTGTTAACAATAAGGCCCAAAATGGGCCATACAGCTTGAGATTTCCAATGGTGAGACAGCTTTTTTACCTTGGTGTGACAGATTGCGTCACACCAGAGGAAATAGCTGTCACTCCAGGGTACATAACCCATTAATGAACTTCTATAATGACCTTTTTAGACTTATTTTTTTATCAAATAACTCTTATTTGCATTAGACCTATTTGTATCCTGTTGCAATTTTGATCCTTTTAAGTGATTCTGAGTGCAATATTTATTCCAGTTGTCCAATGTTACTTGGACAACTGTGGCAAATCTAGAGCTAAGTGCTGACCTTCGGGGACATGTGCATTTATCAGACCCAAAACCCATACGGGGTGCTCTCGAGTGCCCTGGACGCTTTTGGTGACCCTTCGTGGCAATGGCTTCTCATTCGAATGTCTGCCCTATCAACCTTCGATGGTAGTTTCTGTGCCTACCATGGTGACCACGGGTAACAGAGAATAAAAGTTCGATTTCGGAGAGGGAGCCTTAGAAACGGCTACCACATCCAAGAAATGCAGCAGGCACGCAAATTATCCACTCCCGATTCGGGGAGGTAGTGACGAAAAATAACAATACAGGACTCTTTCGAGTCCCTGTAATTGGAACAAGTACGCTTTAAATCCTTTAATTAGAAGCATTTTTACAGTGGTCAGGAACTTCTGAAAGTGTAATTAATTAAGTTTTAGCAGTAACATTTGACTGCCTGTTGTGAATTGTCCATCGGTGTGACAATGTCGTATGGGTGACACCAATAAATTGAAGGAAAAAAAGGTGTTGTCTTGAACAAAATATAAAAAATATTGTTAAGCATGAGGCAGGTAACATTATAATCAGGGGTTGGAACCCAAATTATTTTCCAATCGTTTCATTCTGAACAGAACCGCTATTTATTTTGTTCTATTCCACTGTTCTGACCTGCAAAATAAGGTTTTGAGCCGGTCCGAACCCCAAAAAAGTAACGGTTTCTTTTGTTCCTTTTTGTAAAAATGTTAACCTGTGAAATCAACATTTTTTAAACATTTAGCTCACAAAATTACTTCACCACCAGTGCGGATAGAGCAGGTAAGCTAGTTGTTTACATGCGTGATGGACATACCTAGTGTAGCCTATGGCGCAAGATGCGACTGAAATTTTGCAGGTGGGGAGAGAACAGAGAGGGTTGAGGAGGAGCCTTGAAGCATTGGGCATCTTGTTATGACATGTATTATCTGAATTAGGTCCACAGAGTTATACCTAGAAGGAGTTGCTTCAATGGAGGACCTTGGAATGTTCTTTGAGCTAGTTAGCTAAGAAGCTTGTGTGTGCAGAGCGGCACCAAAATTAAAAACATGTCTTACCTTTTTGTAGTTAATAAATCCAATGTGTAATGTGACAACTAGGCCTAAAGTATCCTTAACTAGCATTGAAAAAGTTAATCCATTCTTCTCTAGCTAATAAAAAATCTCTCCCCCTATCTTCTGAATCATGCTTCTAACGTCAGTACAGTAGCCTATGCTTCGTAGGGGGGATAGGCAGGTAGCCTAAACACACGCACACACACTGGCAAAGATTTTCAGCTTGCAGGCAGACACTTGAATAGGTTTCTGAGTGACAGAATGAGGGCTTTGCATAGGCGCTTTGTTGTGTTTTTTTGTAGGAGTAGAAAAAATGCCTGGAACGTAAAATATCGTTATCAACCAGTTCCTATGCTTTTAATATAACGGTTCTGTTCCGGAACAGTATGGTTCACATTCGTTCCCGGTTCCGTTTCTGTTCCTTGAAAAGAATGTGTTGTTTTCTGTTCTGTTCTCTGAAACGGTTCCAACCCCTGATTATATAATACACAAGTAAGATCATTTATTTTATCTAGGTTTAGTGAAATTACTGTGAATCTTACCCAAAATGTAATAGCGAGACAGTTGGTTATCATCATTATACAAGGAAATTATGTGATTTTCATTTGAAATGCCAGAAAATGATGACTGATTTAAAGACAGAAGTAACTAAATAATGAGTACAAATATTTTTCTTGTCTATTTGGGAATCATTAAACCTTTATATTAACATGAATTGTAATGTCACAACAGAGGACAAATTCAAGGCACTAATATGAAATGGTTCATTATATTGGACATAAACTCAAAATTGAAAGTGGCCATATAACACTGAGTTGTTTAGACATAGATTATTGTAACTATCTGTTTTTTTAACTTTAATTTTAAAGGAATAAATCTTTTCACTTTTGTTTTGGCCATACGGAAACTACTCTCCAGGGTCGGGGCCTCCCACACCAGGGTCCAGACAGGGCTTGGTGCATCGTGGGAGGACTGAGAGGGGAAGCATCGCGCCGAGGTCCAGACCGGACCAGGGGTGCAACGGGGAGGCAGTAAGGGAGAGGTTGTCACGCCCGGAGCCGGAGCCGCCACTGAGGCTAGATGCCCACCCGGACCCTCCCCTGTTAAGTTAGGTTTTGCGGCCGGAGTCCGCACCTTTGGGGGGGGTACTGTCACGCCCTGACCTTTAATGCCTGTTGTTTCTTGTTAGTTTGGTCAGGGTGTGAATGTTGAGAGTTTCTAGAATGTGTATTTCTATGTTGGCCGGGTGTGGTTCCCAATCAGAGGCAGCTGTCGATCGTTGTCTCTGATTGGGGATCATACTTAGGTAGCCCAGTTGCCTACCTATGTTGTGGGATCTTGTTTCTGTGTGTTTGGCTTGTTTGATGTTAGCCTTTAGAACTTCACGTTACGTTGCTTTTGTTGTTTTGTTCGGTGTTTATTTAATAAACGAACATGTACGCATACCACGCTGCACCTTGGTCCAATCCTGTATTCAACGAACTTGACACTATAACTGTTACAATGCGGTACCACACTTACGCAGTCCAAAGTGACTTACTGCAAGTTAGTGAGTCGTTATGACACTGATTGATTGTGTGTGTGTGTGTAAATGTGTGTGAGTGATTATTGCTCCTCAGTCTTCCCTGACAAGTCAGAGTCGTTCGTCAAACCCCACTACACGAGCACGTCTAATGTTTCCAATCTATTTAATTACCATTACAGCGTTGACATGCTGTTGTGTTGTTGTTGATGTGCTTGGTCTCTGCATGATTTAAATGATTTCCTCTGGGAAAAAAGCATTTGTCACAATCTGCCTGGCAAGCGGTGGTGGGTGGGTGGTGGCACCCATGTGTGTGACAAGTTTAAATGAACTAGGAAAACACATAATTCCTTTCAATAGAGTGTCAAAACAACTTGCATTTCTGCTTACTCTCAGGGCAGTTGTTGTGTTGTTGTAATCATGTTATTAACAGCCATCAGTGAACAAGTCAGCATTGGCTGGATGGATCAGTGAAGCAAACCCAGCCCAACCTCAAGTGGATCATGCGCTGTCCAGACAGTTTGTAATGGTGAAGTTATGGCATGGTGTGGCATTTTCTTTCCATGGCAATTTCCAACTGTCCACCAGGGGCAATGTGAGTGCCTGTTACCATCTAGTACAGTGGTTCCCAATCTTTTTCGGTTACTGTACCACCAACAGAATTTTGCTCTGCCCGGAGTACACCTGAAGTACCCCCTCATGTGCATTTTACCAGTAACCCTATGATCTCATGAGTCTTCTCAAGTACCCCCTGTGGATAGGCCAAGTACCCCCAGGGTCCCCTGGTTGGGAACCACTTATCTTGTAGGCCCGCGATGAGCTATGGCAGTGGATCCCAACCAGGGGTACTTGGCCTACCCACAAGGGGTTCTTGAGAAGACTCATGAGAGCATAGGCTTCCTGGTCAAATGTATATGAGGGGGAACTTCAGGGGTACTCCGGGCAGAGCAAAATTCTGTTGATGGTACAGTAACCGAAAAAGGCTGGAAACCACTGAGCTAGGGTGTAGGGGATGGGGTTGAGGACAGGCCTAAACCGTAAGCTACATCTCTGAGCATCGCAGGTTCAATTCCAGTGGTAGGCACACTCCATTATCTATAGACGGCACTACAGACAGCACCACACCCCATAATTAAAATGTATGCACTAAGCAATATCAACATACTAGGCCCACCCATACTGAGAATACATCATATAATGTACAATTGCGTTGCTTCCCGCCAGTCCTTCATTTTGGTACAGTCAGTCCCCTTACCTGATTATCAGCTGTTGTCAAACGCACGTGGGTCTGAAAAGAAGATTCTCTACCTCAATAGCATGCAGCGAATTCTACCAGATGAAAAGTCATACTCAATTATAACAATTTCACAACCTATAAAACATAATATTTTTGCATACCCAAAAAGCCTAATATTTAGAACGCAAGTACGTGAATTTGGACACAGCCAGTGTGTCAAAATCTGATCATTACACACCATGGACACCACCTGTGTATCCAGCCCTCCCCTGTATGGTTCAACAGCAGAGTACATTTCAGCGACATAACCTCGGTAATTACACAGTCAAATATTAATTGACTGCTAAGTACATGCCGTAAGGGATTGCTGGTGAGCAATGGTTGTTATGAATGGCAGATCATCCAAAGAAAGAACTCTGGGTATGTATGTAAGGTAACATAGTTTCAGGGTATGGCATATGTAAGTAGGCTATAATGCTTACCCAAACTCTAAGGAAAGGATCGTAAGTTCATTTATTCTGCATACTGTATTCTAAAACCTTCACAGAGTCTGATAAGATGGTTACTTCAAGCCTAGAAAGCCCTAAACAAAGCGAGAGATGGAGAAAAAGAGAGACAGAGAGAGAAATGTAGAAAGAGATAATACACTCTAATGAATCTTCCTAATCAAGCGAGCTCATCGGGAGCTGGTGGGAGGATTATTGAATTCTCAGCCTTGGAGGAATTTTAATGAACTTTGTCTACACCTGTGAAAAGGCCTCCCTCCTTCCCTCGGTCAACGGCGCTCAATAAGGCAGCCATCTATGTA